>NC_079428.1:9019627-9072519 GCF_026213295.1 Gadus chalcogrammus | reverse complement strand
CCCCCCCCCCCCCCCCCCCCCCCCCCCCCCCCCCCCCCCCCCCCCCCCCCCCCCCCCCCGCCCTCCACTGAGACACTTAATGTGTACACATGCACATATCGACACGCACACAAGTGCACACACACTGCACTACACATGATCCACGCAGCGACAATGATATGTGACAGAAACATCTGCGACGGGGGTGTGTGTGTGTGTGTGTGTGTGTGTGTGTGTGTGTGTGTGTGTGTGTGTGTGTGTGTGTGTGTGTGTGTGTGTGTGTGTGTGTGTGTGTGTGTGTGTGTGTGTTTGTGCATCCAGAAGAAATTGAGTGTTGCTGGCAGGATGGTATGTGTGAGACACACACACACACAGACACGTACACACACAAATGTTCTGTCTTTATTCAATTACTCCCTCTTGAGTTTCCTCTTGTGGATGAATTTACTTCAATATCTTCTTACTTTTTGCCTTTTTTTTCCTATTGATTCATTGCCATTGATATTAATATCCATATTTGTTTGTCTCATCCTTTAATGACCTTTCCTATGAAGGATGACACATTGTGATATGTGAACCACTGTTTTTTGCATTGAACAACCGACCACAATGCTCTATGGAGTATTGATGTACCTTAATGGAAAGTTAATACACACAAACCAACGGCCATTCGGTCGTTGCCACGGAAACCCCACGATGAGCTCCGCGGCACCCAACAGGCTGCGCGTTGTTAATGATGACACACACACACACACACACACACACACACACACACACACACACACACACACACACACACACACACACACACACACACACACACACACACAAGCACACACACATAACCTTCCTCCTCTTTCCCCTACTCCACTCCATCTCTCTCCTCTCCTCTCCTTCTGCTCTCCTTCCTCGTCCTCTCCCTCGTCCTCTCCCTCCTTCTCCTCTCCCTTCTCCTCTATCTCCTCCTCTCCCTCCTCCTCCTCTCTCTCCTCCTCTCCTTCCCCTCTCCTTCCTCGTCCTCTCCCTCCTTCTCTCCTTCTTCCTGCCTCCTTCTCCCGCTTACTCATTTCCCTCCTCCTCTTCTCCCCCTCCCGTCTCTCCTTCTTCCTCTCATAGGGGGCGGTGTGGGGGGGGGGGCTAAACTAGGGTCAAGGGTCAACGTTAAATCCGGAGAAAAGTGAACAATGTGTTATTTTGCTTTGTTTGTTCTTTCTCCACTGAAGGGTTACACCCTTTCAAAGGGAAAAGGGCAGGGGGTTATTTCGATATGCAGTGCTATCCGAAATAACCCCCTGAATGCGCCACTTTAATTCAATGCTCTTAAGCTCTCTTATATTTAATGCTTCCCTTGATATATCCCTTGAATTTTTTATTCCAAGAGGTTTTTTTGCTCCCTTGGACCTGGCATTTTAGTGTTTTTTTTTTTCAGGACACTCCCTAAGACGTTTTTTAATGTCGTTGCATTTTTGGGACGCTCCCCGAGAAATTAAATGTAAAGCTTTTTTATAGACGGGTACTCACATCGGCCCTTGTTGTGCACCCACCTCTATTGTTCCACCCTCTTAGCGTAACAACCTTCATTCTTTCTGTTTACCTCACCCTCATTTCACTCTGAGATGAATGCACTTTATGAGTGCCTCGGCTCCGACGTTATCCAATATTCATAAAATGCCAGCACACCCTCTCTCTCTCTCTCTCTCTCTCTCTCTCTCTCTCTCTCTCTCTCCCTCCCTCTCTCACCCTCTCTGTCTCTCTCTCTATCTCTCTCTCTCCCTCCCGCCATCATTCTTCAACTCCGTCTCACTTTCTAAATAAACACACTCATGGCAGGAGGGAACAGTCCACTCCGTGCAGCCTTCGGTGCCAACGAAGGAGGTGTGCTTGTTTTATGCGTTTGTGTGTATGAGAGTGCGTGCACACACACACACACACACACACACACACACACACACACTGTAAGGGTTGCCAAGAAGCTGTAGGGTTTGATGGCGGCCGGGGCGGGGAGGAAGCGGGTGCGTTTGATTTGTTTGGGGGCTTGAGGAAGTGGGATGGATGGAAACCCAGTTAGAGTAATGAAGTTAGATGGAGGAGAGTCATTCATTATCTGAGCTGCCCTGTGCCCTGATGAATTCCTCCGTACGCCCGCCTCTCTCACACACACCACTAAAGCCTTTGCCTTATTCACCTGCCAGCTGTGTTGGTTAGTCGGGGTGAGGAAGCCTTCTAGAATCTTTGGGGAAACCATGGCAACTAAATGTTAATGTGTTCGAAATGCTACCTGGCTGGGGCGATGGAATTAAGAGTCATGCTATGAAATGCGTTAAAAATCAAAGAGTATGATAGAGGCTTTACTGCATTTTCTTTCACATCTAGACCAATTTGTTAATAACTGTTACTTGCTGTGTGTTTGTGTTTATGAGTGTGTGCGTGTTCTTATTCCCCTACGGGGGGAAGAGTGCGTGAGTGCTTGTGCATGGGTCAGCTTGTGTGTATATGAGTGTGTGTTTGTGTGTGTGTGTGTGTTGCTTCCCCCATCTACTTGCATTGTTGCAATGACCCAAGAGGTATTACACACTCCGTGTAACTGAAAGGTAGAAAAAAACCTGGGGGGGGGGTGGTGGGGGTGGTGGGGGTGATGGTTCGGGGGGGGGGGGGGGGGGGGCGGGGGGGGGCTGGCATGACAACAGAGAGGATTATTGGTACACAGGAGCGTCTGCCTCCACTGCCCTCCGTTTTATTCTCGTTAATCTTTCCTCCCATCTCTCTATCACCGTAATGCTTGTCATCTACGGAATCATCCTCCTTTTAATCCAATCACGGCTCTGCCAGGCACGACATTTGTCCCGCCCTCCTCACACACACACACACGCACACGCACACACAGACACACACACACATACACACACACATACACACACACACATGCGTACACACACACACACACATGCACATTTACAAACACACATCACACACAGACACACACAGAGACACAAGTCTACACACACATAGCCACACAGCAAACATCATGCATAGCAGAGCTGACACTTGCATAAGAAAACACGCACGCACACACACACACACACACACACACACACACACACACACACACACACACACACACACACACACACACACACACACAAACACATTGCATCCGTTAGGCTTTGCAGCCATGCATGCGATGCGGATGAACAGGCCTATTGGCTGTGTGTGTCTGTGTGTGTTTCTGTGTGGTGTGCATGTGTGTGTGTGTGTGTGTGTGTGTGTGTGTGTGTGTGTGTGTGTGTGTGTGTGTGTGTGTGTGTGTGTGTGTGTGTGTGTGTGTGTGTGTGTGTGTGTGTGTGCGTTCAGATTAGTGCAGGCAGGTTGGGGTTTATGGTTCTACTGTAGATTACGTTCACATGAAGTGAAGAGTGGGCCGACAGCGCAGGAGTGAACACATTGCTTCAGCCTAGCTCACACACACCTGAACACCGCACTCACAATGGCACTGAATGGAAGGGCAAAGTGTCCTAGAAATACAACACAGCCGAACACCGTGCTCACAATGGGACTGAATAGAAGAGAACCGTGTCGTAGAAATACAACACAGCCATACTGTGCTCACAATGGGACTGAATGGGACAGAATTGAACGGCATACAATTGAAGAGAACTGCTCATAATATAATATAATGGACCAGCACAGAATATAATAGAACAGCAGGGAGTTAAATTGAACATTTAAATGATTGAATAGAACTGCATAGAGTAGAATAGAACAGCACTGAAGACGAAATAGCAGAACAGCATGGAATACAATTCAACAGAATCAGGAATAATCAAATATAATGGATTAGAGCACAATAGAATATAATATAATGAAATGCTAAATTTTCTTGGGCGGCAAAGGAACGAATAGACAGACTGGAACTAGATCGGACCAGACAGGACCAGACTGGACCAGACAGGACCGGACTGGACCAGACTGAACCAGACCAGACCAGACTGAACCAGACTGAAACCAGTCTGGAACCAGACTGAACCAGACTGGACCTGACCAATCGGGCACAAGAGGCTCAGACAGGTGGTTTATTCGTTGAATGCAGTTGTGTGTGTGTGTGTGTGTGTGTGTGTGTGTGTGTGTGTGTGTGTGTGTGTGTGTGTGTGTGTGTGTGTGTGTGTGTGTGTGTGTGTGTGTGTGTGTGTGTGTGTGTGTGTCCTTTTCTTATTGGAAAGGAAGAAGGAGCCAGGAGCTTGGATAATCACTAACAGCTCAATGTGGGAGGTAAAGACAGATTAAGAAATGAGGGAGGGATGGATAATAGGAAAATAAGAGACTTTAGGCCAATGAAAGACGGTCCAGAAACGCTGGTTATTGTCCTTTTCTAATAAGCCGTGTTGAACCACTAGCTCTGTTCGGTTCCCTAGTAGTGTAGTGTTTTAATAAGGTTGTGTCGCCGTGCAAGACAAATTGTACTGCGGTAATGCTAACATCAGTGCTAATGTGCGTTTTTAATGCTCTGTATTGTTTGAAAAACGGCGGTAATGTCTTTGGTTGGGTTGCAATAAGACACAAAAAGGGTTAGAGAAGGAAAGAGAGTAAGAGAGGTAGAGGAAAACAAGGAGGTTATACTTAAATATCTGTTTGAATCTCGGCCATAAACGTTTCCGTTTTGTCTTTTTGCTGGGCTTGGTCTGAGAAAGCACTTTTGCTGTGTTTTGTAGAAGTTTCTAGATGGACCGAGGTATGGAAAAGAGGGCATGGAAAAGAGAGAGAGAGAGAGAGAGAGAGAGAGAGAGAGAGAGGAGTGAGAGAGAGAGAGAGAGAGAGAGAGAGAGAGAGAGAGAGGGAGGGAGAGAGAGAGAGAGAGGGAGAGGGAGAGGGAGGGAGGGAGAGAGGGAGAGGGAGAGGGAGAGTGGGAGAGAGGGAGAATGACACAGAGAGGAGACTTTTAGGGACAGATCGCAGAGAGGAGGAGAGACAGGCAGAGAATAGCCCAGCCTGGATGAATTACTGGTCAATTCTGGGAACAGCGGGACATAGAAACGCACAAACTGCTATTTGAAGCCCAACCAACGCAGAGCCGCGGCTAAGAAGCACTTGACCCAGGGGGTGGGGGGGAACATATGGCCTGTGCCCAAATCAAGCTCCTGTTTGTTTGCGTGTTAAGGAATATAAGAGAGCAGAAAAGCGATTCAGGACACGCACAGTGTCTTCCAGGGTTTTTTCACCCACCCCCCCCCCCCCCAATCTCCCCCCACACCCGACGGACATCTGGAATCTTTGGTGAAAACTCGTTGTGTGACGCATTCCATGACCCGAAAGCTCTCCGACTCCCCATCTGCTCCGAGAGCCCGCGCTCGGGGAAGGCGATTGGGTTTTCCTGTGTTTCCCAGCTTTCCTTGTTGTTTGTTCTGTCGCTGTCTGGGTGAGGGATGGAAATAATACGGGAGGATGTATTATTCCACCATGTCTCGGTGTGACGCTCTCTCTCTTTCTTTCTCTCTCTTCTCTCTCATGCTCTCACTCTCTCTCGTCCCTCTCTTGCCTTCTCTCTCTCCCCCCCCCCCCCCCCCCGTCCTCCAAGAATCTCGTCATCCTTGCAATGTAATTTACTGCGATGACAACCGAGGAAACACTGGCACACACACTGAGAGACAAACACAGGCGGAACTACACACAGACAAAGATACACTGACACACAAACCCACACACAGGGACATCGCTACACTGACAGACACACACAAACGCACATGCGCACAGTCCTATGCAGGCACACATACACGTGCACAGACATGCAGACGTAACACTGCACACACACACACACACACACACACACACACACACACACACACACACCGCACGCACAGACACACACACACACACACACACACACACACACACACACACACACACACACACACACACACACACACACACACACCCTCCCCCTGTCTCTGGTTGAGGTGAGGTTACCAGCTATCCTTCAGGCCGGAGCGCTTTGTATCTCCGTGACAGCAGCTCCGTGTCTGCATACAAATGCGGAGAAATGATCTGGTGGACAACCCCCAAGCCCCCGCCGGGCCCGTCTGTCTGTCTGTCTGTCTGTCTGTCTGTCTGTCTGTCTGTCTGTCTGTCTGTCTGTCTGTCTGTCTGTCTGTTCTTCTGCCTCTGGCTCGGCTTGTTCGGGGGCCTTCCTGGTGACCTGTTTCTGTCTGTCTGTCTGTCTAACATCCTTTAAGTTTCTGTCTTACTAACTGTTTCTGTCCTTGTCTTTCTTCTGGTCAACCTGTCTTTATGTCTGTCGGTCTCTGTCCGTGTGGACCTTTATTTCTGTCTGTCTCACCACTCTATCTTTGATACCCTGGACACTTGATGATGACTGCCTGGGTGTTTGACAATACATCCATAGCAATGAGATAATGAGATAAGAATCAAACCAATCTATGATTGAACCACTTCAGAGTATAGTCACAGGTAAAACACAGGGTGGGTCTCATTCTCACAATAAAGCTGTTTGGAGCTTACTTCAGCATTCATGCTTTCTGAACGATTTTCCAGCAATTCAAAACAAAGAGGAAGAGGGGCGTGACCAGACAGTAAATTACCAATAGCGCCACGGAAAGACCTGTCACTCAAGAAACACACACAATACACACCCTCCGAGTGACATGAATACCAACGCCAATTAGAATTCAGTCCAATATGTCGACAGGTAAAGGCTCCACAGCTCTCGACAGTGGCATACTGCCCAAACGCCAGCTCAAATTAGCCCAGGCCAAAGCTAGCCCTGTGCCAAATGGCCCCTCAGAGAGAGAACAAACAAGGCATAGGCTAATGCCACGGCCAAGCTGGCACCACACCAACCGACAACTCTACCGGCAGTACCACCCGGACTTGCCCGGCCTGGAGTTGCCATTGCATGGCAGTAAAAGTGCTAAATGAATCACAAGACGTTGTTTCAGGGGGCCGGGGTTTAAAACCGAGTGTTGTGAATAATGTTTAGGGGGCCACGTCGTTTAGGGGACCACAATGAATTGAGCCTCTTGGTCGTCGGGGAGCTTTAGTAGGAAGCTAGCGGGACTTCATTTTGTGTGAGTGATTGTTGTTTTGGTCGAACAGCAAATTCAGATTATCTGTTGCCAACGGTTTGTTTATCTGTTGTGGGGCTTAGGGAAATGCGTGCAATTATGTGACAGGTGTAAATCCAGAATGTTCTTAATGTTTTTGATGTGAGAGGAGGCGGGGAACTAACAAAGCACAACCAGGCGGACAAAAGAACACTTCATCTTATTTATACAAAAACAATCAAACTGACAAACGACAACAAACAAACAAAATAATCCTAAAATAGTCTTCTAAATGTCTTCCTCCTAGTGTGTCACACAACGACACGGACAACCATTTTTCTTCGCATTTCTAAGCATCATATGTAATTCAACCAAAATAATTGAGTTCAGCCTACAGAGCGCAGAAAACCATAAAAAATCCATAATCCTAAAACTTAATTTAAGAAAGAGGCGGACAGCACAGGGCGGGGAGAAGATGACAGGTGATACATCACTGTCCAAGCTTTCTATTGTTTCACCACTGAGGCCACAGGACCACCAGTCGTGATGTGAATGCCTAGCCATTGCAAGCCATTAGAAACGTCTACCCTACTGTGGCTGTGTGTGTGTGTGTGTGTGTGTGTGTGTGTGTGTGTGTGTGTGTGTGTGTGTGTGTGTGTGTGTGTGTGTGTGTGTGTGTGTGTGTGTGTGTGTGTGTGTGTGTGTGTGTGTGTGTGTGTGTGCGCGCAGATGTACACTGGATAGATTAGTCTGCCTGCCTACCCAGTGGACTGTACCAACTGGTAGAGCTGAGTCATTTTACATACAGCTGGATGGACACTCCCAATTGTGATGTCACTAATGGGATGATTTTGAAGTGGTTATCTTGTGCTCAACCAGCAAACCGAGTTAATGTGGTTGTTTTGGGCACGGGCAAAACAGTGCGTCTTGAAATGAAGGCCAGCTGAGTTGGTTTGGTTTCGCTTTTGGTTTGGGGGGTTTTAAGAACTCTATTTATCATAGACGGCATCAATGGAAACATCCGGATAACATCTAAACTATTTCATCTCGGCTAGCTGGAAGGCACTCTTCAGTTCCTCCAGATCTCTGTTCAAACCTGTCTTGACTAAACAAACGATTGTGTTGCTGTGAGAATAGCTCTTGTTTTTGTTGCGACTTGTCTTCCACACATAACGATAAAATATTGAAGCCCAACATTTTGTGAGTGTATGTGTGTGTGTGTGTGTGTATGTGCACATGCACGCGTGTCCCTATGCACATGCGTGTGCATACCCGTACGTTTGTTTGTGCACATGTGTGTGTGCATGTTTGCGTGCATTTTTGTGTACGTTTGTGTGTTTGTGTATTGGCACGTGTAGCTGCTATTGCTATTAATATGTCATGTTGTCCACAGAATGATGGTTTAAGCCTGGAGTTATTTTCAACGGGTCCTCAGTCTGTAGTGAACCACCTCCAGTGTTTTGTTGAGGGCTGTTGGTTTCATTTAAAAGGAACTGTCAAATCCTTAATTTCTGAGAAAACATCAACACTCTTCATGTTAATTAAATACCCTCTATAAATGAGCACACTAACACACATACACACACACAAAGACACAGACCGTACACAGGCACACTATGTGCAAAAATACACTGAAACACATACACACACACTGCCACACGTACACACATTACAGCGGAACACGGTCACACACTGACAAGCCAAGACTTTTGCAAGTGGACGGGCGCAAAACAAGCTACTTGCTCATTCCTTGTTAGCACAATTCGGCGGTTCACTGAGAGTTAGCCCATGGCGCCGTTAAAGGGCCATCCAGACACACACACAGATTAGCATCACGGGATGCTAGCACACACACACACACACACACACACACACACACACACACACACACACACACACACACACACACACACACACACACACACACACACACAGTTTGCAGCACTTGTCGTTAGCATGCAGCGGGGGCTGGGTGCATCGGTAACCCCGGGACCCTGACTGTGTCGGTGCCCAGAGAGGTCGCGACCTTGCCTCAGACTCTGTCTCCCGCTGTCCACTTAGCGGTGAAATGTAACTTCCGTTAGCGTGATCACAATAACGTACTACACAGGCGGCCTGAGAGAAGGCCTCCGTGACACATGTTTACACGTGATATTAAAAGTAGAAGAAGGAGGAATAGCTTTGGGGCCGCACAGGCACGCTCATGTCGCCACGCACACGCACGCCACGCACGCCCTCGCGCAAACAGGAACGCCGTCTGTGGTTCTCTGTGTCCCTCGGGGCGAGCGGCCATGGTGTTACGTGGTGGAGAACGCTGCGGGTTGAGGTCCAGGAAGGACCAGCAGGGAGACCAACACACAGTGGACAGGAGGGAATCACAGAGAGGAGGAGGGAGGTAGAGAGGGATGGAGAGGAGGAGGAGGGAGGTAGAGAGGGATGGAGAGGAGGAGAAGGGGAGAGGAGGAGGGAGGTAGAGAGGGATGGAGAGGAGGAGAAGGGGAGAGGAGGAGGGAGGTAGAGAGGGATGGAGAGGAGGAGAAGGGGAGAGGAGGAGGGAGGTAGAGAGGGATGGAGAGGAGGAGAAGGGGAGAGGAGGAGGGAGGTAGAGAGGGATGGAGAGGAGGAGAAGGGGAGAGGAGGAGGGAGGTAGAGAGGGATGGAGAGGAGGAGAAGGGGAGAGGAGGAGGGAGGTAGAGAGGGATGGAGAGGAGGAGAAGGGGAGAGGAGGAGGGAGGTAGAGAGGGATGGAGAGGAGGAGAAGGGGAGAGGAGGAGGGAGGTAGAGAGGGATGGAGAGGAGGAGAAGGGGAGAGGAGGAGGGAGGTAGAGAGGGATGGAGGTAAGTCGTAAAGGGGCCGGGGAGAGGAAGTTATCGGTACATACAGAGGTGGAGACGTAGAGAACGGTGGAGGAGGTGGAGTGAAAGAGAGGAGGAGAGGCAGAGAGGGAGGGAAAGGGGTGGAGAGAGATGGAGGTAGAGGAGAGAGCGGTTGAGGGAGGGAGAGAGCGGGATGGATAGAGGAGGAAGGGAGAGAAGCACATCTACTGAAACACAAACGTTCGACTCGAAAACACTCACACACACGCGCACACACACACACAAACACACACACAGAAAGAAAACCAACCATGTACTTCTACCTCTAAATTAAACGTAAACCGGGGTGACAGGATTAAGGTCAATATTGATTTTCTCGTGTGCGGGTCAGGAGGCCATGAATACATGCATGAGCTTATTCTCCAAATGTCAGCTACGTCCTCTTCTGCAGCCAAACGGGCGGTCGCTGAGCGGGCTGGTTGGGGCAGCCCGGGGCCCGGGGCCCGGGGCCAAGACCCCAGCCAGCTCCTCACCCATGGGCACAGCGACCGCCGGGTTAGAGAGCACGCCAGGTTAGAGGCAACACCCCCCCCACCCCCGGATTTGATTTTATGGATTATCCTTTGAGTCATACAATGTATCGAATGGACTGAATTGTTTTCATGAATGCATGTTGTAAACTGTGTAGCAAAATTAAAAATGGATAAGCGTTAGTCTAGTAGAGAATTAAACAGTAATAGAGAAAGGAACTGGCCGAACGAGTTTTACATTCAAACACGAAGAGGAAATAAGACACTTTAGGGACTTTAAGGTGTGTGTGCGTGCGTACGTGTTTGTGCGTGTGAGTGCATGCGTGTGTACATGTGCGTGCCTGTGCACGTGCGTTAGGAGCTGACTCAATAAACTGTGACCCTGCGGTTTCATTCTTCTCCTTCTGTAGGAGGCGTTGGCCTGCTATCCTATTCCTTTTGCAGCACCAAAAAGAACCGCCCACGGGCTCAAATAGCAGATAGTTATTATAAAGAATAGGTTCGGGATATAGTTTTTCATTAAATGCATTCTTTCCCTTTTCTTCTTCAGCTCTTCGGGTCTACCGGGTGTCAATATTATTACGAGGGTCGCGTGGCTTTCAACTGATCGAAGCGCTGAATCCATTGCCATCACCAAACTGTAAAATCGCAAACACGCAAACACGCACACACACACACACACACACGCACACGCACACGCGCACACAGACACGGTAAGTCACCGTAACCTCCTCAATCGTTTCACACGATATTATCCATTTACAAAAATCTCTGACCTTAAGGGGGCCCTAATCCGGTTACATTGTGTTCCGTTCCCCCATCCTCGTTCTGTCCACCTCGCTAGCATCTGGATATTTATTTTCTCCCATCATTGTTTTGTTTCCCTGATCTCTATCAGCGTTAATCCGGGTTCACCGTTTTTCCATTAATCAAACTGGACCGAGTTCAAAGGAACTCCTCCTGGGTGTGTGTGTGTGTGTGTGTGTGTGTGTGTGTGTGTGTGTGTGTGTGTGTGTGTGTGTGTGTGTGTGTGTGTGTGTGTGTGTGTGTGTGTGTGTGTGTGTGTGTGTGTGTGTGTGTGTGTGTGTGTGTGCCTGCCTGCGTGTGCGCGTGCCTGCGTGCCTGTTTGCGTGCCTGCATGTGTGTGTGTGCAGCGCGACGTTGGCACACGCTGGCTCGTAGTGTTTATCTATCGTTTCCTCTCTCGCTGACCGAGGGTCCAATCCCATTACACTGGGGGTGTCCGTACCCGGGTACCCGGGGTCCACACCTGACCCTTATCTTATCTCGAGCGTCCACGAGCCTGCATGGGTCCAGAGCCGCCGCTCCACGACCTCAATGCCCAACGCTCGTAAAAACGTGCTCAGTAAAATTAGTGTGTGTGTGTGTGTGTGTGTGTGTGTGTGTGTGTGTGTGTGTGTGTGTGTGTGTGTGTGTGTGTGTGTGTGTGTGTGTGTGTGTGTGTGTGTGTGTGTGTGTGTGTGTTGTGTGTGAGGCCACGCCAGACCCTCTCTCCGTGGAGTCCCTTTAAGCTGCAGCCAGCACCTCGTACGAGGTGCACAAAAGACACACACACACACACACGCACACATACCGATCCAGCAGGTCTTGCCTGACCGGTGAACCCTGTCCCCGTGTACCCCCTCCTCCTGCCCCTGCACCGCACATGGCACACATCGCTCCTTTTACGCAGAAATAAAAATCCATCTCCACCTCGTACGCGCTTCCTGCGCGTATTAAACTTTACTACATGGCGTCGACGTTCAGTCCCAACGCACAAACCCCAGCGTGAGAGAGGGAGAAATTCACGCAAAAAACAGAATACATACCTTTGTCGTTTTCTTTTCACTGGCTCGGTGTGGAGCCTACGGCGTGAAAACCCTAGCGTCGCGAGGAATGTCTCATTGATTCATCCTTCCTTCGTCAGTCTGTCCGTCCGTCCGTTCATTCAACGGATAACAAAACGATTCCTCTCCGCCGAAGAAGCCGTGGCGGGAGGAGCAGTAGCGAGCGGTACAAGAAGAGCGCGCGCACTCCAGCCTCCCTTTTCCCCTCTCTCGGGTGCGTCCACGCGCAGTACACGGTGCGCCCGGAACCCAACGGCCACGACGGGGTTGAGAATCTCTCAAGAGTGTGGCGCGCGTACTGTGCTGTCTTGTTGTCACCCGTTGATTGACACTCTCGCGCCGAGCATCGCTTCTTTCGACTGCGGAATGTCAGGCAGAGCGAACGGAGAGAGAGAGAGCGAAACGGAGATGGGGGGGGGGGAAAGAGAGCGGGAGGGAGGGAGGAGAGCGAGAGAGAATTGTGGAATTAGAAGGAGAGACGCTGGGATAACAGAGGCAGACCAAGCTTTGGTGTGTGTGTGTGTGTGTGTGTGTGTGTGTGTGTGTGTGTGTGTGTGTGTGTGTGTGTGTGTGTGTGTGTGTGTGTGTGTGTGTGTGTGTGTGTGTGTGTGTGTGGAGGAGGTGGATTGGGAGAAAGGAGCAGAGAGAAGGAGAGGAGACTGAGAGGAGGAGGGGATGGGAAAGGAGGAGAAAGGAGTAGAAGAGGAGTAAGGAGGAGAGGAGCAGAAAATAAGAGCAGGAGCAAGAAACAGCATAAAGAGACGAGAAGAGAGGACGGAAAATTAGGAGAGAGAGGTAGAGGAGGAGTAAGAGAGGAGGATGGGGTGAAGAAAGGAGGAGACGAGAGGAGGAGAGGAGGCGAGGAGGCGAGGAGAGGAGGAGATGCCCAGAGTGTTTACTGGAATGTGTCTGGCTGAGCAGATGGGGGAGAGATGAGCAGAGAAGGATAAACAATGAATGAATCAAAGGAGTGGGCGAAACACAGACGGCGTCCAAATGCTGCTACGACACGCTGACACGCCAACCGGCGACGCGGTAGAGACGTGCCTCGTGGCTCCCAGCCCAAAGGGACCGGGTTCAATCCCTGCTGTCCCCAGTCTAGAAGTGTCTGAATTCACTGGAAGCACCTGCTGACTCACCAGAGAATAAATAGGAGTCTGTTGTGGTGGGTGGTGGTGTGTGCGTGCATGTGCGTGTGTGTGCGTGCACCTACACGCAAATGCAAGTACACACATGCACACACGCTCGCACACACATGCACGCAGGCACATGAACATGTGTGTACATACATGTGCGTGCAGGAGTGAGTGTGTGTGTGTGCGGGCTGCATGCATGTGCGTACACGCATGTGAGATTGTGTGTGTATGGCATGTGCATACAGGTGTGTGTGTGTGTGTGTGTGTGTGTGTGTGTGTGTGTGTGTGTGTGTGTGTGTGTGTGTGTGTGTGTGTGTGTGTGTGTGTGTGTGTGTGTGTGTGTGTGTGCGCGGCATGTGCATTCGTGCGTGTGCCTGCGTGCGTGTGCCTGCAGGTGTAGTTGTGTGTGCATGCATGTCTGCGTGTGTGTGTGTGTGTGTTCATGCTACTGTGCTGACTACTGGTGTGATTGTGTTGTGATGTGGTCGTCTGAGACCCGGAACGAGAGGATGAGAGGGGAGAGGAGGACTGGGGAGGAGAGGAGAGGGGTAGAGATGAGGAGGGGAGAGGAGGACTGGGGAGGAGAGGAGAGGGGTAGAGATGAGGAGGGGAGAGGAGAGAAGAGGAGGGGGGAGGGGGGGGAGGCAAAGAGAGGCGATGGCGATGAAATGGAGAGCACAGGAGGACACTACTTCTACATGAAACACACAGTTCTTCCCGTTCATAACAAAAAAATTATCGAAGGTTGTTCAAATTGGTAAAATGTCATTAATAATTTCTCCGTCTTTACTCAGACAAAGCAAGCATTATCATAGCCAAGAGTGTGTCCAAGTTTTCAATTCTTATAATATATTTATGTTTCTTAAGTGATCTCACTAAAAACAACAGTTCGACTTCCTACCACTTTTTTTGTTTTCTGCTTAAATCAATAGAATAGGCAAGAAAGAGAGAGAGAGAGGGAGTGGGAGAGAGAGATAGATATAGAGAGAGTTAGAAACCATAGATGAGAAAACAGTCCCAAGACGTGACTCAATGAGAACATTACAAGCGCAAAAATGACGGAAACAGAAAGAGGAAAGAGAGTCAGGGATGGAGGTTGAGAGAAGACTGAGTTTATGTTCTCCTTATCCGTCTTTTAGAGAGAGATGATCAGAGCTCTGTCTCGGGAGAAGCATGGCCGCCACAACCTCTCTCTAACCCTCAGGGCGTGGTATAGATCGTTGGGGGAGAGAGAGAGAGAGAGAGAGAGAGAGAGAGAGAGAGAGAGAGAGAGAGAGAGAGGGAGAGGGAGAGAGAGGGAGAGAGAGAGATGTGCATGCACACACACTACAACTCCATGCAATCAAATGCTTACTTACAGCCATATCTCTCCCCTACTCTATTACATACACATAAACACAAGCCCACACAAACACAAATCCACACACACACACGCACACAAAAACACAACACACACATGCTCACAAAAACAAACCATCTACTTGAGACAGCCAAGATAATCGAGTCCGTTGAGTTATTCATGGGGAGTAGGCAAACACTGACACACACACACACACACACACACACACACACACACACACACACACAGACACACGTGCGCTAGCTGAATGCCTCACGTTCACATACACACACAGAGCAAAGTCACAGGCTAACACCCACACACATACGCTGTGGACGAGAGCACCACTAGTTCTTGGTCAATTTCATGCATTTCTTCCCATGCTGGAAATAGCGTCTGTGAGGAGATAAATACACCCGTACGGGGGAGCGGAACAACTACGCCATTGATTTTATAAACGGCCTGTGAACAGGACATTAAAACCCTTTTACAAATGAATACAAGCTACACTCAAGGGTATTTAAAAATAGAAGAACAGGCAAAGTCAAAGCAGCAACGACTTCTTACTTAGAACTCAAATCCTCGAATCAAATTTGTTCAAGGACAAACCCTAAAACCTAGCGGTAAAATCATCCTCACTCTTACATTTTTTATAATTACAATTAAATAATGCTACACTGAACGGGGGGAGTCGGGAATGGCTGCCGCAGATACAGACGACCCCCCACCTGAAGGCAGCGTGTTCGTCTTGCAGTCACTTGGAAGCTCAATTAAATCCTTCTGGTGTGTAGAGCGTCTAAGTCACTCTAAAGGTCGCCACCTCCCTGGACCACAGCTGGGGGGGACGAGGCTGCGCCGCAATGTTCGAATCTGAAGTTTGGTTGCTGGTTATGGATACACCTGTACAGGATTATTGTAGGGAACTTATGGCGTTTTTATTCAATGTTTAATAGTTTCGTTTATAGAAGAAATATAAGTTACAGGAGAGGATTCTGTTGTTTTAAAAAGAAGCATCCAACAATGCAATAATTTTATTAATTATCTGAACCAAGTATTAGCATTTCTGAAGCCATACTCCATAAGCATATAGACCAAATCCGCCGCTGTAGTGCTAAACGCTCACTGCTGCGAAGAGGTTGAGTGTCACTCCACTGGCCTATTTGTTTGACATCTTGTTGCGAACTCTAATCCCTTCCTCAAGGCAGGGTTGTACTAGCCTTGGACCCAGATGAATTCTGGGACATTGTTTCATGTTCCTCAGCCAGAATAGTCTGGATACCCTCCTTTTGAAAATGATTTCCGAACTCCAGAAATCCTGATGATCCAATCAGAACCCTTTTAACTGATAACGGGCGGGGTTTATACCATGACGGGGAGAGAAGCGACTTTTGCAAACAAGATGGCTGCCGCAGGTGAACAAGCATCAGAGTTAAACAACCTTGACAGTTTGTTTTCCCCAAAAGATGAACAACTAACGGCACTGGAAGCATTCATGCAGAAGAAGGATGTATTTGACATTTCAACAGACGTGACATGATTCGTTGCTCTGATTGGTTGTAGGTCTATCCAATTGCGTCCGCAGGCATTTATGTCTGTGTCCGTTGGTAATTCCTCCTAGCCTGGCTGTTGCCAGACAAAGCTCAATCGAGTGCACGTTGGTCAGGGGAAGCTGCTGTCTTCAGCACAAAAGGCGTGATCGACGGGCGTAGTTCAAATGACTCTTTACGCAATTGGATAGTCCTTCAACCAATCAGCCCAATGCCTCCCTGTCGTCATTGTGTTAAACCAGCCAATAACGTGCCAGGGGGAAAAGCCAGCTTGGTGATGGCTCCAGTGAAAGCGGATCGGAAACAGGAAGAAAAGTATTGCTCCTCTCTAGCCCCTGCTGCAGGGCGAATTCAAATCGCCGGCAGACCGGGCTGGGGGTGCCTGTTTAAACGCCTCCGGAAATCTAAATTGAACTGAGAGGTCCCAGACATATACGCATTTGAGTGTTAGGGGCCACTCACACTAGGTAGGTCCGTTTGCCTGTTCCGTGCTGCCGGAAGATTCAGCACGATTCCCCCCCTCCCCACTCCCCCCGCTGGCCCGTGGTCACACTGCTCCCAAAGGCCGTGGCCTGGGCACGATTGCTCCTTCATACACACGTCATCACGTCGTATTACGATAAATACGTCATCACCAAGCGTCCTCGCCGCCATAACAACAATGGAGAACAACAACGTGAACGCCGTCGTCGGCCCAAATCTCCAGTAAACACTCGACTTCACTATCGCACCAACGTAAACCCACTCGTGAACCGCTTGCCGCCATCGTTTAAAACGATTGCTGTGGGGAAGAAGGGCATGGACCTATCAAGAAAGAAGGGTCGCGCAAGGACTACGTCATCCAGCTCACGTTGCGTATCCGCGAGTGTGCGCGTGTCATCTCATTAGCATATGTACTTTGGCCACGGCACACCTCTCCCAAGTGTGCCGTGGCCAAGGGGGCTGTTCCGTGCTCGAATACGGATGGCGTGGTCACACTAGCCAAACGTTCTAGACTTTAGTATGCAAATGAGCTCGGGCAACGGGGCCGCGGCCCCAGTGTGAGTGGCCCCTGAGTCTGACTACGCCAGGCTAGGGTCGTACAGCTCTGGCACGGACAACACGGCGGCCATCACCTTCTCTTCCATCTTCACGCTGCTTGGCAAACAGCAGAATGCTACAATGCTAACGTTACATGGTTGTGTAGATGGTTCTTCTTCCTGTGGGCGTCGTCCGCTCTGATCACCGGCTTACGGAATTGGCCAGCGCAGCATGACTTTGCGTTGCGTTACCGAAAGTCGATTCTGTTTCAACTTTTCGCCGCAGGCTGACGACTGTTTTTGGGGCACCCCCCCCACGGCCCCCACTGCAACTGCTTAAACTCACTCCCCCCCCCCATCCAAATGAAGGGTTGACCTGTGGTTGAGTGGATTTCGCCGCTCATCTGATTTGGTCTGAATCAGCCCCTAGCTGCATATTTAGCATTTGTACATCACAAATAACCAATAAATAAATAACCAAATTGACATTTACATTACATTCAGGCCCTGAATGTACATTTTAGGGCATTGAGCAGTAATTTTTATCCGAAGCGACTTAGTGAGTACATTTTTCAGATTGACATCCAAGTCACATTTTGTCAAATCAATCAAATCAAATCAAACATTAATTTCAGTGGTCGTCATGACATCTCAACGGAAGCTGCACATTGTGGAGGGGAGTTGAGCAAAGTGTCCATCTGTGACTGGTTATTAGCTGTTTCAGTGGCCCAGTGCATGGGATACGTCCGTCCTCCATTACTGTGGTTCTTCCTTCTTCCAACTCTGCTTCTTGTCATCCTCTGTGCTCAGCATCAAAGCCTTCTGGATTCCCGCTTACCCCATCCCCCACTGTGCATACGTCCATGTGTGTGTCTGTGTGTGAGTGTGTGTGTGTGTGTGTCTGTGTGTGTGTGTGAGTGTGACTGTGTGTGTGCACATGTGTGTGTGCACGTGTGTGTGTGTGTGTGTGTGTGTGTGTGTGTGTGTGTGTGTGGTCTATTTCTCCCTTCTGTACTGCCATACACAAACCTCAGAGAAATCTTCAAGAGAAAACATCACCATTTCTTTTTTTTTTATAACCCAGTTTCTATGGCGATGAGCGCATTAGCTGGGCTTGCCAGCACTACAACCGATGCCTGAACCATAGCAAAGCTGCGGAGAGCGCTAGCAACGCCACAGCGGCCTGACAACGGAAGCCTTTAAGGCAACGCTAACAAGATGGATGAGGATAACAGGTGTTTTTACCCTGAGCCCGCCGTCCCTGCTGGAATTCGAAACCCTTGACCCTGGCAATGTAAATGAGGCGCTCTACCAGTTGGGTCGGTGGGAGGTCTCGGTGAACCCTCACCCTCCATCCTTCCACTGAGAGCTGTGATGCAAGCAATGCACAGGGAAACAACAAAGTGCATTTGTCCTTCCATTTTAATTAACGGCTTTATTATCAGGACATCTATTTCATGCAAACTAATGAGCGGATGTAGAGCATGAACACGGATAATAGTAGACATACGCACGCACACATTCCCTCTCACGCACGCACACGCACACATTTACACAAAACAATATATTTTAATAGGCTACGCAGTTTTCTAATTAGCGGGAAAGGCTAGCGTTAAGCTAGCGCAGCGACGGCACAGTGCTCCCGGGGGCCTCAAAAAACCTTGCAGCGGTTCGAGAAAGAAATCAAAAGGCTAACTTTATATTTATTATTTGGTTGTGTTCAACGTCCCTCCCTGACGATGAGGTTAAGACGACAGTGCTAAGCCTCTGTGTTTCGGGGCTCTGGTGGGGGGATTGGTGGGTGTCGGTTTGTTTTACCGCCTGTGTTGTGTTGTGGGTCTTGAGTTCCGCACATTTATTCGAGTGTCCTGGCTGCACAATATGTGTCCGTCTGTCTATCTCTCGTTCCATCTCTCTCTCCTTCTCGCTCTCCATCGCCATCTCTTTCTCTCTCTCTCTCTCTCTCTCTCTCGTTCTCTCTCTGTCTCTCTCTCTCGCTCTCACTCCATGTCTCTCTCTCTCTCTCTCCCTCTCTCTCTGTCCATCTCTCTCCATCGCTCTCTCTCCATCCCTCTTTCCTCTCTCTCTCTCTCTCTCTCTCTCTCTCTCTCTCTCTCTCTCTCTCTCTCTCTCTCTCTCTCACACCATCTTGGTGCCCACAGCTTCTTGGCAGCGTAAAACTGTTGGGCGAGCAGGGTGGGGGGATGGGGGGGGTGACAATGGCAGAGTCGAAACTAGGCTATCTTCTCCTTCACAGCGATGGACCCCCCCCCCCCCCCCGCCCACTCCACACACACACACACACAAACACACACACATCCCCAGATTCTCGCCATCGCCAACTGAGTCCCCTCGTATAGGCCTTTACTGTTTTTTATGACGACTGTGTACTACTACCTCTTAGCTATTGCTTTTATTGTCCGATGTGTGAATTGGTATGCTGCTACTGGAAAGACTTTCCTCAACATCTAAAGCATTAACCATCTGTCGATATGTCTGCCTGCCTGTCTGACCACAGTAGCCTATCTATCTACACAGCAACCTACCTGTAATATACCTGTCCATCTATCTATCCATCTATCCATCTATCCATCTATCCATGTATCCATCTATCCATCTATCCATCTATCCATCCATCCACCTATCCATCTATCCATCCATCTGTATTTCTTTATTTCTGCCTGTGAGCTCAATTTCAATCATTCACGACACAGCAATTAACCACACAAGAGCACCATCATATTATTAGTCTATTATTAGGATATGTAATATCCTCCTTAATTCTGCTCTTTATCTTCCCTCGCTGAAAAAAAAGGTTCATTTATGAATTTTGTAAAATCTGCATAATATAGTCAATACTGTGGTTTACCCCTGCATGCAATATAAAATTAAATGAGATATCATTACCCTAAATGAGGTTACGCTGGGGGGCTAAAGGAGAGAGTAGGGGGTCCTAGCTCAGAGTTACCGGGTTTGAAACCTGATGTACACAGGCTAACATGCAGGTATCGTAGATCAAGAGGCCCCATAAGCCTTACCTTTAATGGCCTGTACTTCACCGGAGGTCGCTTTGAATAACAGCCACTGATGAAGGACAATACAATACAATACGACAGTACTACTACAAAGGCCCCTCTGAGGGCGACTATCCCCGATCCTTTTAGCCCCGACGACGTGTTGGTCAAGACCCCGGCCCAGGCCGCCCAGAGCAGGGTTAATCCTGTGTAATATTACCCTGACAACCAAGAGCCATGTATCCCCCCTGGTCCCTGTTCAGAGCACTCCAGATCTCCCTCCCAGTCTGCCTTCCTCTCTGTCTACCTTAACCTCTCTCTCCCTACATTTCTTTATCCTACCGTCCTTCTCTCCATCCACCTCTACCCCTCTCTCTCTCTGGATGCATAATATACATAGACCCCCATTACATCTCACACTCTCCTCCTCTCTCTCTCTCTCTCTCTCTCTCTCTCTCTCTCTCTCTCTCTCTCTCTCACCCTGCGCTGGTCTCTAGCTGCCTCTCTCTCTCTTGTTCGTACCAGGAGCTCATGGCTGGGCCCCCAGATTAAACTGAGACCTCTTTAAACCACGCCACCTCGCCTGGTCTCTTATTTTGTCATTCTCCCAGCGTTGCGTACCGTCGCCATGGTTATCCAGCGGGCCGGAGCCAGCCAGTCAGGACGCCGGGGCCGTGAGGGAGCCCTGAAACAGCTTAACTGAGGAGCAGGATGGCAGGCGAGCGAGCTTGACTTTCCTTTAATAGGGAAGAGAGATGGGCTCTCTCTCTCTCTCTCTCTCTCTCTCTCTCTCTCTCTCTCTCTCTCTCTCTCTCTCTGTCCCTCTGTGTCTCTCTGTCCCGCTGTCTCTCTCTCTCTCTCTCTCTCCCTCTCTCTCTCTCTGTCGCTTGTACCTTTCGCTCACCCTGTGTGTGTGTGTGTGTGTGTGTGTGTGTGTGTGTGTGTGTGTGTGTGTGTGTGTGTGTGTGTGTGTGTGTGTGTGTGTGTGTGTGTGTGTGTGTGTGTGTGTGTGTGTGTGTGTGTGCGCGCATGTGTGTGTGTGTCTCTCTATCACTCCCTCTCTTTCTCCCCCTCTGACTCTCTTTCTGTCTCTACCTCTCTCCCCTCTCTGCCCATCTGTGTCCATCTCTCTCATTATCGTCCACTTTAGAGACTTATACAAGGAGAATACAAGACAGCCTTTAATGTACAGACACAATTGTACTCACACTCAGACATCCCAAGCAATTAGGCATGAGGAGAGACACACACACACACACACACACACACACACACACACACACACACACACACACACACACACACACACACACACACACACACACACAAATAGACACACACACACCCACACACACAGATACACACACACACAGACCCCCTCCTGTACACATTTTTAACACACAAAGGCAAACATATACAAACAGACACACGCATACATATGCACAACTATACACATAACAGTAAGCACACAACCACAAACACACTCACATAAAATAACGTAATAAAATAACATAACATAATAATAGCACAAACACACACACACACACACATACACACACACACACAGTAACTTTGTAAGACTGATTTTATATCAACAACTTTTATCATTTTCCTGTCTTCTATTCATAATCCAACTACTGAAAGATAATGGATAAAAAAATTCAAGATAATGTGGATTTGAATATTGATGGTGTGACTATCTTGCAAAAAAATAATGACTGCCTTCAAAGACAAGAAACTGATTCAATGACTTTTGATGATAATCTTCTTAAGGAAGAAAGGCAAGTAAATAAGTGAGTAAGTATTATTGTATGGTAAGTCTTGTGATTGCTCTGCAATGACCATGCAACGCATCACAAAGGATCAAACTTCACATCGTAACCCTGCACCCAAAATCTCACAATCACTTCCGATTCCCACAGTCAGCCTTTAAAACAAGGTTATGTCTTTGTTCTCAAACATGGCACATCTCTTTTTGGCTTTTGGAAAACAGAAGTTAGTCAGACTGTTGGTCTCTGGAGGCTGGACTAGTTTCAGGGTTATGTAACTGTTGCTCTTGCCTCACTGTCATAGGAAGCACACAAATAGAGTAACTCTGCAGGTGGAAGAGCAAGCCATTGACATTTCCCACTTCTCTGTAGACTTCCTCACATCCCTGTTTTCCTCTTCTGCGAAGGCTTCATTACTTACATAACGCAATTATTCGGATACATTTCATGCATCATCAAATGTTTCTCCCACAACCCACAACTGAAAATTGTCTGTGCATCTCATTAACGCAATATAATAACACATCAAATATTAAAATGGAGCACAATAGTAATATATAAAAAATAATACACACGTGTTAACACACACACGCTCTCACACGGTGCCTTACACACATGCACGTGTTGATTGACGTGTTGAGTGTATGTTCTCAGCCTCCCACATCATAATTATCAGTGACACAAACGTCTCTTTTATCTTTAAAGTGCTCCGATTTGCACAACGTGTTCCGATAAAGTCGGATAAATATCCTAAAGAAACAGCAAGCGTAACAACGGCAAAGATCAGCACGCTCAAACCATAACGTCACTTATGGACGACGCAAGGCTGCTCACAAGGAAACACAGACAAACCGGCATGCAAACACACACACACACACACACACACACACACACACACACGCACACACACACTCACAGCACACATGGTTCAATATTACCACAGGCACTGCATGAAACGGTCCCAAAGTGCAATTCATCACTTTTTCCCCCTTTTACCCTTAAGCAACCCTGACCTTTCAGTATGATTCATGTGTCTCGGAACACACACACACACACACACACACACACACACACACACACACACACACACACACACACACACACACACACACACACACACACACACACACACACACACACACACACACACACACACACACACACACAGACACACACACACACACAATCACACCTACACACACACACACATACACACACACACACCGCATGAACATTTCCTTCATCCCATGTGATTTGTTTTTGGGTTCCGTTTGTCGGTCCGCAGAGTGGAAATTTTTCGCCTACTTATGAGAAATCCAACTGTGATTACATCTTAAGGGGAAAAAGAAGCCGGCCAATATTGTCTGGGGCTCGGAGCGCGTCCAAGAACCGCTCACACGCGGGCCACGGTGGGGAGCGGATTACAGAGCACAGACCACGCAGTTCCCTCAGCACAGCTCTTGATTATCATACGCTTTTATTCAAAAGGCCCCCATTTTACCACCAGGTGTGATGTGGATGGCCATTACCAGCCTTTTCATAGGGAAATCACCCATGTCCCAGAGGCCCTGTAGAGAGATAGCTGGAGGGATAAACAGCTTGCTTCTGGGTTTGAACCCTGGAGCCTAGCCTGTATGCATCCTTGAGCAACCTCTGAAGATGTAAACACAGCGTTGCAAATGCAGGTACTGCATAAATACTGTACAACTACTAATACTACTACTACTACTATTACTGATACTATGTATAAAAAAGCACATTTAAAGGGGTCGCTTAAAACACACTGCAGTCCCAGTTTCCCCAGTCCATGTGACAGATGACCAAACCCAGGTCTGTGCACTGTACACTGAACACTCACAATACCAATACCTCTCTCTATGTCTACGGCGATACGGCTGTGTGGGACTCAGGTCGTGTTCCCATTACTCGACCGACCAAGCTTCATATCTACAATACTTCAAGGTTTCCTTGAATTGATCCTGCGGGCCATTGGCACAATCACTTCCATCGATCACAGGGATATAACCGTGCCGTCGGCCGGTTGGCCCTCGTGTGCCCGTAATGGATGAAGCAGAGTTTGATGGGAATCAGATAAACATTTGTCATCGCCGAGATCATCCATTGGCAGTACATGCTAACCCCAAAAGGCACACACACTGCTAGGTTGGGACGGGCCACAAGAAATGTTTTGGAGTTTAGCGCCTGATAAAGATTTGGGTCGTATTTGACAGGAGCAGAATATACGTTCGCTAGCGCTACCTTCATGCTCTGTGTGCTTGGCTCTGTGGAAACAATACGAGTTGAGTCGTTCTTGTTTGTGTGGCGGTACAAATCGGAGACTAGAATTCTCACTCTGTATGCTCAGACAGAGTGAGAGTACTTTATAGAACACGTTTTTCATGGATATTATATGGGGTCGTAGCGCTTGTCTAACATGAAATTGCATGGTGTTATGGATGTGCCCACTATGAGGCAAAACTTTTTAAGTTCAAACTTCAATCATTCCCTTCCCTGGCCGTTACCCCTAATCCTGAACAAGACACACACACACAGACACACACACACAAAAAAACACAAACACACACACACCGTTGGGCAATCGAAGACTTTCTATTTGGCTAACCAGCACGATAGAGAGATAGAACCAGGTAAACAACTCACAAGTCTACCCCACTCAAGTCCTTTTTCTTTTGAGAGTGCAAACACTCTGTTTTGATGTTTGATGTTTTTCTCATTTGATTGCAGATGGCCTTGTCCATCATTTCTTTTCGAAAAAAAAAGTCCCAGAAAAAAATATTTTTCCATCGCCATTTTTGCAGGAACCTTCGCCTGTCAGTTCCTAGCTCAAGAATTTCTAGCAGCTAACGTACTATGGCCATATGAAGACTTCTTCTTCATGGAAGGGTTAGCTAGCAGCTAGCGTATGATGGCAGAATGAGGACATTCTCTTATGGAACGGTTAGCTAGCGGCTAGCGTATGGTGGCCGAATCAAGGCTTCTTCTTAGCTATGGTCTAGCTAAAAACGGCATCGAATAGGCCCTGACCTGCTCCAGTTCCAGGCAATTTTGTGTGAATCTAGTGGCTAAGCCTCCACGACATGGAAGCATCGACTAAACAAGGGCTCCGGACGCCTCCAGCTAACTGGCTAACCGGCAGCAACGTAAACTAGTTCAGCAAGCAACCCAGAAAGGCGAGGGAGAGAGAGGGAGACTCCGGGGAACGGGGGATTAGGAGGCGAGGGGGGAGAGAGATAATAAACCAATCTTGAAAATTAATAAATAGAAGAGGTGGATGAAAGGAAAGGAGGAGTAAACTGATACAGACGGTTGGGGTGGGGGGTGGGGGGGGAAGTGGAGATGTAGGAAAAAGTCAAAGTCCAGGCCTGGAGTCATGGAGCGAGATTAAGGGAGGAATAAGAACGACGATGAATGGTGGAAGTGAGGAGGTGTGGAGAGACGAGAGAATCTGGGCTAGGGGAAGAATGGAGGGAGAGGGAGATATGGTGGCAGAGAGACAATGGATTCCAAGCAGGAACAAACAAAGATCAGACAAGACGGTTTTTACAACAGGGGGGGAGGTGTGTGTGTGTGTGTGTGTGTGTGTGTGTGTGTGTGTGTGTGTGTGTGTGTGTGTGTGTGTGTGTGTGTGTGTGTGTGTGTGTGTGTGTGTGTGTGTGTGTGTGTGTGTGTGTGAGAGAGAGAGAGAGAGAAATCCAATGATAGAAGAGAAAGAAGAAAGAGAAGAGGGGACGAAAGATGGAAAATCGTTGTGAAAAACACGAAGGTACGGGAGGCAGGGCAGAGCCGTGGCTAGGGAGTTTCACTCGCAACTGAAAGGCGCTGGGCTTATTCTCTACCGTCCACCGTCTCCCTGTCGGCCTCCATGTGAGAGATGGCCTAGCCCCCAACATAGATGTAGGCTTAAAACGGAGAGAAGAAGAGGAGAGCAGGGAGGAGAGACATGTCTAATGCCCGCCTCGTTCCAAAAGCCCTCTAACTCGATTTGTATCGGGATTCTGGCTTCCATGGCCGTTTCCAAAATGAATTCCGATGTGTGTTTTTCTCAGAGAAACAATGTTAAGAGCAAAAAAATAAATAAAAGTCATAAAGTCATCCTATGGCTGGGCGACTGCAGGCTCTCTGTGTCTGTCATTAGATGTTTCATAATTAGAAGCACTCGCTAGTGAACGCCCTGACGTTTAAATGTGGACAACATGCATGGGCATCTGCAGACCACACACACAGATGAGGAAACAGATACACCTAGTGCACAGGAACCAGACGTTCTGTGTCTTTCTCTTACGCACAAATACGCGCACACACACACACACACACACACACACACACACACACACACACACACACACACACACACACACACACACACACACACACACACACACACCACACACACCACACACACCACATGAAAATAAACCCACTGACCACACTGCAATATTAGAGGGGATGGAATGGGCAGGGCAGGGGTGTGTCACCTGCTGTAATTGTAACCTGTGTGTGTGTGTGTGTGTGTGTGTGTGTGTGTATGTGTGTGTGCGTGTTTGTTTGTGCGCGTGAGTGAGTGAGTAAGTGAGTTAGTGAGTTTGTGTCCATGTGTTTGTGTGCGTGCCTGCAAGCGTGTGTTTGATGTGCGTTTTTGTGTGTGTGTTGTGTGTGTGTGTGTGTGCGTGCGTGTTTGAGTGTGTGTGTGTGTGTGCGTGTAAGAGAAAGATAGACGAGAGAGTAAGATAGAACATGTTTGATAGAGAATGCACTATATTTAGGGCTGTTTGAACAGCTGGGGGAGCTCCGTGTGTGCGTTTGCCTGCGAACGTGCATGCGCGCGTGCGTGTGCGTGCCTTCATGGAAAACTTTGAAGGCGGTGTTCGAGGGTGTTCCCTCGGACCCTGCGGTGGCCATGGAGTTGGTCTTGGGACGGGTTGGGCAAAAACACGGCCACAGCGTTGTAATCAGGGAGGCCGCGGGCCCCGCCCAGCCTGGCACAGCCGGGGAGTGGCCCTGCGCACATAAAAGGAGAGGGGGGGGGGGGGGGGGGGGGAGAGAGAGGGGGGAGAGGGAGGAGGCAAGAAGGCATGAGTGTATGTATTTAGACAGGCTGATGAGAGGCCGGGACAGTCATAATGTGGATGAGGACCTTTCCACGCATGGAGACTGGAAAACTGCAGCGGCCATGTAACGTAGTCTCTGCTTTAGACTTTGCCGCTCGCTGTGTATATAGCGTTCTCTCGCCTTAGATCTCAACCTCGGCTCCCTCGCTCTCTCTCTCTGCCTCCCTCTCTCTCCGTCCCTCTCTCTCTTTCACTCCTTCTTCCCTCTCCTCCTACCTCACTCTCGTTCTCTTTCCTTGCCTCCCTTCCATTTTATCACTCTTATGGCCTTCCTCCATCCCTCATTCTCTCCCTCTCCCTCTCGTTCTCTCCCCCTCCCTCCAACTCTCCCTCCCTCCCTTTCTCTCTTTCTCCCCCCCCCCTCCCTTCAACTCTCCCTCCCTGCCTCTTTCCCTTCCTCTCACTCCATATCCCTCTCCCTTGCTTCTCCTTGCATCCCGTTCTCTCTCCTCCCCCCCTCTCTCTCCCATGATCCCTACTTGGTGAGCGTCATCCCCTGGCTTCTGTCCCTCTCTCTTCCCGCTCTATTTGTTTTCTGCTTCCTCTTGTTTTAATGGCTGAAATGTGATGTCTTCATAATGTTCTTCCTCTTCTCCTCCTCCCTTCTCCACCCATCCATAGTCAGCAAAAAGGGGAGGGAAATAAGGGAGGAAGAAAGAGGACGGGGCCATAGGGAGAGGACGGGATAAAGAGAGGAAGAGAGAGAGAGAGAGAGAGAGAGAGAGAGAGAGAGAGAGAGAGAGAGAGAGAGAGAGAGAGAGAGAGAGAGAGAGAGAGGAACAACAGTGACACACGCAGGGCAGTGTCCTGTAATGAGGGGAAGGAACACTTCGACTTTAATGTAAAATAGTGCTGCTGCAATGTTCTCAAAACAGTACATTAGATACACAGACAAACATAGCTCTCTCTCTCTATCCATCTCGCACTCTCTCTCTCTCTCTTTCGCTGTAAGCACCAACACACGCGCACACACACAAACACACACACACACACACACACACACACACACACACACACACACACATACACACACACAAAGTGGCAGTTGGGAGACAGTGTGGGAGAGCATGCACGCCTCCTCCTCTTCCTCCTTTTCCCCCTCCTCCTCCTCCTCCTCCTCCTCCTCCTCCACTTCCTAAAATAGCCCCCAGATGCAGGGGCGGAGACATGGGGGGGCTGGAGCTGGCCAGGGCAGGGCGGGCACGCTGGTAAAAATACACACTAATTGTACGGCTCTTTGGGATGACTCCTCGTTGCGGCGGGCGGCCGTGTCGCGTGCGTACTGTACATGTCGTACTGGCTGCCCCGAACAGGAGTTTGACAAATCAACGTTTGTAGCCCTTAGAGCCGGCTATAACTTTGTACGCGGCTCAGGAATAGAATAAATGGTAGAGTTCAGCAGTCATCAGACGGTGAAGCGCAAGAACCGAGCCGCGCTTGCAATCGCGGGGGGCACAAGCCAAACCGCACGTGCGTTTGGTTCCTGTGCTGGTGCTCAACTTTGGTAGCCT
Organism: Gadus chalcogrammus; assembly: GCF_026213295.1. Taxonomy (NCBI): domain Eukaryota; kingdom Metazoa; phylum Chordata; class Actinopteri; order Gadiformes; family Gadidae; genus Gadus; species Gadus chalcogrammus. The sequence goes on along the minus strand of NC_079428.1, from coordinate 9,043,830 downwards.
GCTGTACAGGGCCATGCTAAGCTGCTAGCGATACGCAATTATTTATTGAAGAACTGTTAACAAATGCGTGGTTGCGGGTTTTGACTTTTTTGACCCGCCCCACCCGAACCCGCGATACTTAGAGAAAACTGCTACCCAACCCACCCGGCCCGCGGGTGCCCGCGGGTGCCCGCGGGTAATTGGGTAACCCGTGCATCACTATTGGCTACAGTCCACTGGGTAGGCTTGTAGACTGATCGATTCTGCAAATTTCTAGGTGGACACGCCCACCTTTGATGTCAAAACAGACAGATTTTGGCTAATCACACCACACCTGGTGGAATGTCGTGGGACCTTTAATTACATGTAGCTGAATTTACTGTAAATCCATTGGGGTAAGGCGTCGGCTGATCTGACCACTAGGTATGAGGCAGTGTTGAACTCCTCAGTCTGACTCCATGACCATCGCTGCAGGGTCGGTTCAAGGTTAGTTTAGACCAGCTCCTCCACCTCCTCCTCCGCGAGAGAGAGAGATAGTAGTGAAGAGTGAGAGAGAGAGAGTAGGAGAGGGAGTGAGAGAGAGGGATAGTAGTGAAGAGCGAGAGAGAGAGAGTAGGAGAGGGAGAGAGAGAGAGATAGTAGTGAAGAGCGAGAGAGAGAGTAGGAGAGGGAGAGAGAGAGAGAGAGATAGTAGTGAAGAGCGAGAGAGAGAGTAGGACAGGGAGAGAGAGAGAGAGATAGTAGTGAAGAGCGAGAGAGAGAGTAGGAGAGGTAGAGAGAAAATAAGTGGAGAGGCTGTTTTTATGATGATGGAGGTGGAGAGCTCAGAGAACATCTACTTAAGTAGGCAGGAGAAGGTCCAGAGCAAACCCATGATGTCTGGTCATTATCCTATTTTCTATCGTCCAATATTCCTCATAGTAGTACTTCACTATATGATTACAAGCCTAGACTGTACCACATGGGCTTTAATAGACTGGCTGTGAAGGGGTAAGGTTGTTCGACTTCCAGCCCAAAGGTTCTTGGTTCGATCCCCAATGTCTGCAGGCATCCTTATGCAAGATGCCACCCTACCTGTTCCTTGATAATACGTACCTGTATTAACTGTAGATCGCTTACGACGTATCCGTGTCGAGTAAATTACTAAATAGCCATTATAAAAATCAATAGAGTAGTTTTGGGCACTATAGGCTTTGGCCTTATAAGCTCAGATTTGATGTCATAGAGTATTAATATGTGTTTATCTTGGTTTCAGTTTAAATAACTTTTATTACATAAAATAAAGAAAAATAAATACATCATTACTTATTTATTTTTGTCTGTTGTTCTTTACATGTGGCGTAGAAGGAAAGTTATAGAAGAGCAATGGCGCCACCCGGTGGTCGTATTAAAGAATCAACGGACAATTTATAATGCCTCGTCTTCTTTTCGCCGTCATTATTTAACTCAAGGCATTTTAACGCAGAGTAAACAATTACACACATTAAAGTGGCTTCAACGAATGAACACTATATTCAGTTACCAAATACCCATAATCTGATTAGATTCCTGTAGCCTCCATAGAAGCAGTGAACTCAAATTGGCATTACAAAAGAGTAGATTCTCACACAAGGTGTGTTATATCCTTGATATTTTAGCTCTCTATTTTTAGTATAGGGTGGCACGGCCTGATATTCAAGTACGATATATTTGTGACGGTTGGGATGTACACTCCAGCAATATCACCTAATCGAATCTATTATGATTATCTTTACTAAAATATATTGTATGATCCAAAATGCTTCAATCGTAACAGTCTTTAGGATGAAGTAATGCATTATTAATACTGTGTGTGTGTGTGTGTGTGTGTGTGTGTGTGTGTGTGTGTGTGTGTGTGTGTGTGTGTGTGTGTGTGTGTGTGTGTGTGTGTGTGTGTGTGTGTGTGTGTAGTCTCGCAAAGCCAGACCAAACTACAGCAAGTAGAAAGTGTGTGTGTGACTTCTTCTTTTGGGTAGGATAGCTTTTAGCGGTGTCGTAATTCCTGATTCGGCGTCGTAATACCTGTGGTGCAGCGCAGCGACAAATGTCACCGCGCTGAACCACAGGTATTACGACGCCGAATCGCTTTCCTCGCTCGCAACAGTGACGTCGACGCGTCGGGGAGCGGAAGGCGTCGCAATTGGTCGACAGACTGTCGTCCACTGTACGGTGAGGGAACCGTGCGAAAAGCAAGACGACTGAAGACACCACAAAAACAACAACCACGGTCAACTCGGACCACAACATTGCCACTTTTGGGGACAGGGAAAGCACAATAAAGATTGCGGGTGAGTGAAATAATTTTACATTGGACTACCGCGTCCTTTAAACTACCCCGCAACAGCAGCACCCTCCCCGGGTGGACTTCTTTGTCCTCCCTTTAGTCAACAACAACACAACACACCCTTTTCGGCTTCGCTAAACGAACGGGACCCCTACGAAAGGGCGGGTGTGTGAAGGGATCCGATCTAAGTCTCATCTATCTCATCACAAACCGGTTATCTCGCCGGTTGTCCCACCTTTGTACCGGCGGACCGGAGGAGATAGCGCACCTACATCGTGTTTACGGTAGTCTCGGGTTTGTTCTGAGTTGTCTCCTGGCGTATTTGAACCATTCCTCTCGTGTTGCTTTTTGACCTTTCTCACCCGGATTCAACAATTAAGTTGACCCCTGCGACTTTGTCTGGATTCATTTGTTATTGGATTGAGGGGATATAATGCATAAAGGCAGGTGGATTCCAGGCTCTGTGTGTATGTGTGTGGATCGGAAAAGGGGTGACTTGTTTTGAAGGTAGAGATCTTGTTATTGATACCCCTCCTAAGGTATACATTTGTTTTCAGATGTCACGATGGCCGCATCGTTTTCCATATCAGACGACGAATCCGAGACCTCTGATGAGTTAGAGGGGCGAGAATTTCCACTTCAGGTACCCAACTGGCACCCTGCCATGAGACCCCCAGGTAAAGACTCCATAAATGGAGAAGTCTAAGTTGGTCGATTTAATACAGTTCTCAAGTTCTGGATTGCTCCATTTCCTTCAACCTTCTTTTGTTGCTGGCTTCATCCTCGTCCTTAAAGATAGAGAATGATATGTTGAATATGTTTCATCCTTCTGACATTTGTATTGTCTCTCTCTAAAGTCGGTTTGAGGAACGTTGTCTTGAAGGTAACATGGCATTCTCCCTCTCCGTCTCCGTCTCTCTCTCTCTCTCTCTCTCTCTCTCTCTCTTCCCCCCCCCCCCCTCTGCTAGTCCTCTTAGGGGGCAGTCGTACTCGGGGGAACTCAGAGTCCCATGTGTCCTACATGGACCAGGAGTTCCGGGCCGGGGAAGGGGAGGACGTGGGGTCCGGGGACGGCACCCCGTTCCGGAGTCGCTCGCAGTCCGCTCCGGCAGCCCTCTGGGCGGCCAAGAAGTACGGCCGGCAGCTCCGGAGGATGAGCGACGAGTTCGACAGCTGGCTGGACAAAGGGGTGAGAATACGCAGGAGGGAAGGGGAGGATGAATGCAGGGAGGGCGATGGTAGCTGGCCGGAAAGAGGGATAGGACGATGACGGGAGGATCATGGGGGAGGAATGGAGGGATGGTTGGACAGAAGGAGGATAGGGCTATGGAACACTCAAGCCGCTACATACACTCACTACCCTGATACACCTTCCCTAATAATATGGTTTCTATAAATTCGTCCACCAGGCCTGAACTTCAATCCAAAGCCTCTTACAGTCGATTCATTCAGATGCAGGTCATGAAGGGGGTAGGGGTTGGATATCTTACCAGAGGAATGCCTTCCAATTAGACTGTGGACTCTGGGGATTGGGGAGCCTCCAGCAAATAGCATGTATGAACGTAAAGGAAACGACCGTTGTGTTGACATGTACCGGTGTTCATCCGCCCCACAACCCACCCTGCAGGAGATGCGGAAGGTGAGGAGCGCAGGGTCGGCCGGACAGATGTGGCTCTCCCGCAGCTGGTGGAGCAACCTCTTCAGCCACCAGGAGACGGAGGTGGAGAACAGCGCCCATCACCCGGAGAACCAGAGTAACCGCACCGAGTAGGGGGAGGCGGGGGGGGGGGTGGGTTACATGGATGGTTGGATGGAGATTTTTCTTTTTTTTTTATTGGGAGGGGGGGTGAGGAAGAGGTCTGACGGTCCGATGGGAGTCAAAAAAACGGAATCTGCACCGATGTTTTTAGAAATGGAAATAATTTGGTGTATTTTTTTGGTGGGGGTGAAACAGTAGAGTAGGTTGGCCGTCCAGAACATACAAGTTCGAGAGGCGTTTCCTTGTATCTGTCTGCGTTGTCAGGACTCGATACTAGTTCACTAACTACATCACTGATGTAGAATTTAGCATCCATCATCATGTTTTTGTCAATCCTTCCCGCAAACTGTTAAATCGCCTGTTATTAGCAAGCTACATAAAGGGGTTTGTATCAACTGTGGCTGAGATACATTTTAGGAATATACAATGAAAAACTGGCTGACCATAATCCCCCTTAATTTAAAAAATACCCAAATAGGCATCCACTGTAGCTATATTATATCTTTCCTTTAAAGTAGAACGTATACCCCCTTAACATTCTAACTGCAATCAGTTGAAAGGAGATTTTATGACCAAAGTGGTGTCTCTTAAAGTTTCCTAGTTTTATTGGCAACACAATCTCAATGTGTTTTGCAAAAAAAAATAATATATATATACATATATAAGACTATCATAAAATGCCTTTTATCTCTCTAGTTTAGTTTAAAAAACAAACAATCTCGACAAGGACAATCACTACTCGGGCTTAACTTGTGATTTCATTTCCTACGGCACTAATACTACTTCAGGGTTAAGAGTTTATCGGACGACTGGCAGGCATAGAAGCACAAGCATCCAGCGCCGCAGATCTGTCTCGCCAATGCCTCCGGCAACCACACAAAGAAAGACTTGAGTCGCTATAAAACAAATAAAGAAATATCGTGTACATAGGATGTTGATATTGTTATAGAAGGCAGGGATTTAACATGGGTGTATATTTTACCCATTCTGCCAAACGAGCAATAGGCAGTGTACAATCGAAAGAGGAAGACGAGAAAGAACTGGTGATGTGATTTTCGGAGAGAGGGAAACAAGTCCAACCACTTCTACGGTAGAAGTCGAGGGCTAGGGGCGTGCGAGAGATGGATGATCAAGTTATTCAAGTTTCTGCTTTTTAATAAAATCATTAAAAAAGTCATGCAGTTGGGGGTTTTCAAACCCTGTGAAAATCAGTTAAAAATTGTGTTTTGTATCGACCTAAAGCGGCATTTGCCCAGTTTTTTTAATTCCCAAAGTCTTGATACAGTACTTAAATATCAACGACTGGTTGGGTTTTTTAAAATAGATCCGCATGAAAAAAATGACATTTATTGAATATAAAAGCATAACCATTTGGATGATTTGGTATTTTTAACAAACGACAGACCAATTTTGAGTGTAGTCTAATTTTTATGAAATGGCACCATAGCTCGCAGAATGGAACCACTTTTTCAAAGTCTAATCAGAGTAAACATTAACTTTGATAAATCTGAGTGTATGCAGAACAAATTGTTATTTTCTTTAAACATGGTTTGTTTTCAATGAGATTTTTCTCACAAAGCCTTCCGAGTAATACCACAAAGACCTGGACTACTGTTTTACATTTGCTCTGAGACACACGTTCTCTCTCGGTGACAATATTCAGCCTATTACAATGGTTAATGTAGACCACTATAGATGCTCGTTTTTATTTAAATTCAGGGTACTACCTTTGAAAGTAAAGCCTTTTCTATCTATGAATCATCTAAAATTGTGGCTTGATTAAATGTACAGGTTTTATATCACTGTTATTAACTTAAATGTGATTATTGGTGACGATGATGGTGAGAAATATTGTTCCATTTATTTGCTGTCTTATTCTCTTCCTCCCCACTTATTCTGTGATTTTGGTTGCTTGCTGTTGCGCAACCCCCCCCCCCCCTCGCTAGCAGTTGGGTTTTCCAGAACAAATTGCTTAAGATGTCAATGTGTTTTTAACAAGAAAAAGTGTCTTTCAGCTGCAGAGAAGCTAGGGCTAGAGGGGATACAATGTAAGCCACGTACAAACAGACCAGCCCAGAACGGAGAAGCCCCTTTTCCTTACCTGACCGCCGGTCACCGGAAGGACGACTGTGAATCCCAAAGCTTTCTGTGCTCTCTGCGCAACGCACTCGGGTCAAGCGCCTTCACATTTGACCCCGATCACCTTAAGCTCCTATGGCTGACTGTCTCACACACACACACACACTAAACTTGTTCAGTGATGTACGATGTATTACGTTCCACCACGGCACTCACACATGGGTCCCTGAACAACCTGCTAGCTAGCTTTGCAACCATAATTTTGGTATTACTTGAATCCGGGGCCTTTGTTTTGGGGGAAGGGGGCTCTTTAATATTTTTCTTTTATGGTTATTTTTTATCTTTTCTATGACTTTTGTAAATGTATTTGATATACCCCAGTGTTGATGCTGGTAGTTCTGTCGTAAACAATAAAGAATTTTATGATTCGTTTTAAGCTCATTTTCAGTTTCCTCTTTTGCTAGTGGGTGTTATATATTCTAAAATGTCAATAGATGAAGGCGTACTTAGATTAAAAGTTAAAATGAACATAGTACTGGTAAATAAGTTAACACTGTCATTCGCTTATTTACGTCCAAACAACTCTTCTGGAGTGTTTCAAGTTGTTTGTAGTAGACTTTCGTGGAAGAAGGATTATAGTTTAAGAACCAATGTTAAATAGACAAACGACCCAATGTAACGAAACGTAAACAACACCATACTGTTTATTCATATTACATCTACATTGACCCTGAGACACTCCTGCGTGTGACATCACCACATGCCACGTTGCAGTAATTGTTATCCGACGCCACGCTATCGGACCTGTCCGTCTCCGCCGTCTTCCTCAAACTGGGTCCTGATTGGCTTCCTCTCTCTGCTGAGGCCGCAGAGCTCTGGTGTCTGTTCTGATCTGTTTACGTAGGTAACACCTGACCCTTCTTGGTCTCCGTGGCGACGTGAGTCACGCCACCTCCGAGGGATCCCAGCAGTACTTGTGTCCGTCGTCCAGAGCCGTCAGTCGCTCCATGGCGGTCGCGTCCAGCGAGAAGTCAAACAGCGCCATGTTCTCCTGGATCCTGGTAGGGTTGGAAGATTTGGGCAGCACCGGGACCCCCTGCTGCACGGCCCATCGTAGCAACACCTGGGGGGGGGGGGGGGGGGGGGTTACCGCCATGCGTACATAAGTGTTGTGTCTTCACTGTATGATCTCAAACTATCAAGACTCCAGGTTCTGCATATTCACTGTGAGGTCGTTGTATTGCTTCACTGTTGGCAGCCAATCCTTTTAAACAAGAAACCTTATCCTGCAGTCAGGTGTTCGCGTGCGTGCATGTGCACACCTGAGCAGGGCAAGAGTGTGTTGTGGCAACCCGGCCGTTGCCAATTAAGTAGATGCAGAGCACCTGAGGAACAGGTGAAGAAGCAGGGCTTAAATAGCCTGCTCCTCCACTCATTCGGGGCTCTCTCAGCCATGTGGCTCGTGGCGGGAGGGAGCAGAGCAGGATGCCACAGTTTGTGTACCTGTGCAGGTGTGTGTGTCCGTACCTGTGCAGGTGTGCGCTCGCAGCCCTTTGCCACCTCCATAACGACGGGGTGTTTGACCAGCTCTCCTTTCCCCAAGGAGGAGTAGGCCTGGAAACACACACCCTGTTCCTCACACGCCCGCCTCAGCTCCGTCTGACACAGACGGGGATGGAACTCGACCTTCGCACAAACACACAAAACTTTGTGTTGCAAGCCATCGTCAATATTAGCACAGTCCTTCATTTACCCCCACTTGTAGAGCAGTAACATTTATGTTCATTAATAATATGCCAATGTATAATATGTCGATGGTCAGGTATAATAGGGGATCACCAGTGTGGTCAATCCCCCATGTCTGCAGCCTAACCTGTAGACCACCTTGGTCAAGATGCCCCCTACCCCCTTCTGTACTTCTGTACTACCGTGTGGCCTAACTACCACACGGTAAACATTGTCTTTAGATCACCGCGCACTGTTTCCCCCCTCAGGTGTGACGGCGCGTGGGTCTGTCGTACCTGCAGCAGGGCCGGGGGGGTCCTGCAGCTCTGCAGCAGCGTCTTCATGTGCGCCGGCGTGTAGTTGGACACCCCGATGGCCCGCAGCTTGCCCTGCGCGTGCAGCTCCTCCAGCGCCGTCCAGCTCCCAGCGCGGTTACCTGCACAGGTGAGAGTCCCCACCCGCTCCACTGAGTGACTCCAGGGCTAAGATCAGCGGGGGGGGGGGGCTACGGCCAGGGGGCTTGACTCCCAGTGGGAAGGTCACAGGTTCAGACCTCAACGTCCACACGTCACCTGTGGGCAGCCTTGAGCGAGATGCCCTCTGACCCCCACCGCCTCCTTAATGACCTCTGAGTGGACTGTAGGGCCCTTTAGACGTCTGCTGAACGACTTAACACTCAAATAAACCTCAGTTGAGTTAAGACTGTAAGAGAGGGTGGGATTCAGAGAAGAAAAGAAAGAAGCACATTCCCAGTGGTTTTCTTTGCTTGGATTATCTTGGGTTCGGTGAAAATGATGCCGGTGAATCACATGTAATAAGGCTGCAGATGTAACTAAAATGGCTTTAGTTTTGCACACATTTGATCTTTTGGTGTCAAAGGTGTCAAAAATATAAAACGATACATTTGAAATCTACATAGAGAGATTATATACACTATACATACTTGAACCGTATGTTGGTTATATATTTGGAAGCACATTCAAAGGTTTCATTTCCACAAATGAGTCTCCATTTGTACATCCCTCCCCATCCTGTTCACCTTGGTTACAGGGGTCGCCCACGGCCACACCCTGGGTCCCGGGCCAGTGGATCAGGTAGAGGTCGATGTAGTCCATGCCCAGCTCCGACACACTGTGGAGGGCGGCCTCCATGGCCCTCTCTCCCTGGTCCTTGGGTCCTAGCTTGCTGTGGATGTGAAGGGATTCGAGAATACATTGACAAAGCCCAACACTTTATATTTTTGGATGCTTTTACTGTTAAACCCTCCGCTTCTCCCTATCCCTCTTTCTGTAAACAAATCAGTATGGTAATAAATGTTTAGTTATTAGTTCTGTCATTTGTAATTATTCTATGCTCTTGTATTTTATTGTGTCTACTCTTGAGTGTTTATAAATGAACTATTATCATTGAATTCTTTATATTCCTCAAATTATTGTTATTCTTATTATAAATAACGTAATATAAATATGAAGTCGGTCTCCCTACCTAGTGATGAAGATGTCCTCTCTGGTCAACCCGTGCTTTGGCAGGAGATCCCGTAGAGCTCGCCCGAGGTCCGCCTCGTTGCGGTAAACAGCCGCCGTGTCGAAGGCCCGGTACCCGGCTTGCAGAGCAGCGTCGACGGCTATGTAGACCTCCTCGCTTCCACACAACTTGTAGGTCCCGAAGCCGACCAGGGGCATCGAAACCCCGGTGTTTAGAACCACAGAGGAGGTGGAAGACATCACGATTTCTAGTGAGTTGCTTCTTCTTCGTTTGATCAGACCTATAGAATTATACAGCATCAAATAAGTTGTTTAATTAATTGTGATATTGAACTGTATTGTTGTAGTACGTAAACTTTGAATTATTAATTGATAAATCCCACAAACCATTGGGGAATGCAGCCTTCAAGTCGTTTACACCGGGCAGTAATCAACGTTGCAGTTTTAAAAGCTTGAGCGTATGATTCGTTTGCTAAATATCTGATTATGGTCTAAAAAAATTACACGCCACTAGAAACATCATCGGGTCAGCTGACTGCTACGTAGTCACGTGATATTTTCCAACAGCTTCGCTGCAGTGCATAAGGGGGCGTGTCGTGTGTACCGGTAAACTCAGAGTGGGCGTGTCTGCCCCGACGGTTAACCTTTTAATAGGTCCAATAGTCGAAGAAAAAGGTGTTGTGGACCAAGGGTTAAACGCATGGACCTAGGGCCTCTACGAATAGTCAAACCTCCTAACCTTTATGCCTTCTTTCCTTAACCTTTGTGGAACACGTCATCGGGTCAAGGAGAGATGAAAAGGTGCTTTCCAGTGATGTGGACGCACCATAAGTATACTCCCTGGAAGTAAGGACAGTATAGTCAATATTAGGCTCGTTTTCTCGCTAAATATAATTTCAGTACTCATTTATCCGGATAAATTAATTAAATACGAGTTATTATAAGGAAGAAAGTATGTAATATGTTGGCTATGTTTTTAAGAAACATATTAAACATCAATTCGGTCATAATAATTCCCAGAACCGAACCGCCGTTTTTTGCTGAAGAGTTTCCCCTTGAATCCGCAATCAGTGAACGTCATGAGCTATACCAGGTCTCCGCTGCCGACAGAGGGCGACAAACTCGACTTAACCAGCAAGCCTTCGGATGGCTGAGGCCAGGTCTGATGAGGACAGCTGTTGGACAATATCACGTGACTGACTACTCAGCCTACCCACGTGGGGGGGGATGATCATGTTTCTTTTCATACCATCATCAGATATTTAGCCAACGAATCTTACATTGAACATTTTAAAACTGTACCGTTGATTACTGCACGGGCTAAACGCCTTGAAGGCTGCATTCCACATGGTTTGTAACATTTATTCATCAATTAATAATTAAAAAGTTTGAATTACGACAGTTGAGTATCCCAATTTGTTGAACAACTTATTTGATACGTCTGTATAATTCTATAGGTCTAATCCAACGAAGAATAAGCAACCCACAATCCATTGAGATGTCGTCCACCTCCTCTGTGGTTCTAAACACCGGGGTTTCGATGCCCCTGGTCGGCTTCGGGACATACAATTTGTGTGAAAGCGGAGAGGTCTACATAGCCGTCGACGCGGCTCTGCAAGCCGGGTACCGGGCCTTCGACACGGCGGCTGTTTACGGCAACGAAGCGGAGCTCGGCCGAGCTCTACGGGAACTGCTGCCCAAGCACGGGCTATCTAGAGAGGAAATCTTCATCACTAGGTAGGGAGACCGACTTCATATTTATATTACGCTATTTATAATAAGAATAACATAAAGAATACAATGATAATAGTTCATTCATAAACTCAAAAGACACAACAATATACAAGAGCATCAAATATCAACAAAACGAATAACTAAACATTTATAACCATACATATTTGTTTACAGAAAGAGGGATAGGGAGGTGAGGAGAGTTTAGCAGCAAAAGCATAACAAATATAAAGTGTTGGGCTTTGTCGATGTATTCTGGATTCCCATAAATTCCATAGCAAGCTAGGACCCAAGGACCAGGGAGAGAGGGCCATGGAGGCAGCCCTCAACAGTGTGTCGGAGCTGGGCATGGACTACATCGACCTCTACCTGATCCACTGGCCCGGGACCCGGGATTTGGCTGTGGGGGACCCCTGTAACCAAGGTGAACAGGATGGGGAGAGATGTACTAATAGAAAGACTTGATAGTGGAAGAAAAACACTTTGAAAGTGCTTCCAAATGTATAATTAATACATGATTGTAAAGTGTATAACATATTACTTTGTAGATATTTTTGACACCTTTTCTCGTTGTTGAATGAAATCAAAACGTGTGCAAAACTAAAGCCATTCTAGTTCCAACTGCAGACTTTTTCCATGTGATTCACAGGCAACATTTTCACAGAACACTAAATAATGCAAGCAAAGGCTACAAATGGGAATGTGCTTCTTTCTTTTCTACTCTGAATCCCACCCTCTCTTACAGTCTTAACTCAACTGAGGTTTATTTGAGTGTTAAGTCCAGGGTGTCTGCGCATCCTTAAAAAGTCTTAAAGTCTTAAATTCATGTTTCTAAATTTAAGGCCTTAATAATTATTAGATTAGTTACAAATGTCATATGCTGCTCTTAAATACTGTAACTCAAAGTCTTAAATTTGTCGGGGCAGCACTATTTATTTTTTTATTTTTCTCGTGCGACTTTTCAGGAAGGACATGTGGAGAGGCTTCTTTCTTGCTAGCTGCATATTTAAACGATTAAATCTTAAATTTGACTTGCTGAAACCTGCAGATACCCTAGTCGTTCAGCAGATGTCTAAAGGGCCCTACAGTCCACTCAGAGGTCATTAAGGAGGCGGTGGGGGTCAGAGGGCATCTCGCTCAAGGCTGCCCACAGGTGACGTGTGGACGTTGAGGTCTGAACCTGTGACCGTCCCACTGGGAGTCAAGCCCCCTGGCCGTAGCCCCCCCCCCCCCCTGCTGATCTTAGCCCCGGAGTCACTCAGTGGAGCGGGTGGGGACTCTCACCTGTGCAGGTAACCGCGCTGGGAGCTGGGCGGCGCTGGAGGAGCTGCACGCGCAGGGCAAGCTGCGGGCCATCGGGGTGTCCAACTACACGCCGGCGCACATGAAGACGCTGCTGCAGAGCTGCAGGACCCCCCCGGCCCTGCTGCAGGTACGACAGACCCACGCGCTATCACACCTGAGGGGGGAAACAGTGCGCGGTGATCTAAAGACAATGTTTACCGTGTGGTCGTTAGGCCACACGGTAGTACAGAAGTACAGAAGGGGGTCGGGGGCATCTTGACCAAGGTGGTCTACAGGTTAGGCTGCAGACATGGGGGATTGACCACCCTGATGATCCCCTATTATACCTGACCATCGACATATTATACATTGGCATATTATAAATGAACATAAATGTTACTGCTCTACAAGTGGGGGTAAATGAAGGACTGTGCTAATATTGACAATGGCTTGCAGCACACGCATGATTACAATAGCATGCTACAGCTAAGTAGCATTTAGCTTCCTGGCCCTTAATAAGTCTTGAAGGCCATAATAGTTTCAAAATGGGGCTCCTGTGTGTGTGTGTGTGTGTGTGTGTGTGTGTGTGTGTGTGTGTGTGTGTGTGTGTGTGTGTGTGTGTGTGTGTGTGTGTGTGTGTGTGTGTGTGTGTGTGTGTGTGCGCAGACAGAGTTCCATCCCCGTCTCTGCCAGACGGACCTCAGGCGGGTGTGTGAGGAGCAGGGTGTGTGTTTCCAGGCCTACTCCTCCTTGGGGAAAGGAGAGCTGGTCAAACACCCTGTCGTTATGGAGGTGGCAAAAGGCTGTGAGCGCACACCTGCACAGGTAAAGACACACACACCTGCACAGGTACACACACAGACACATGCCCCCCTTACTGCAGAATAAGGTTTCTTGATAAAAGGATTGGCTGCCAACAGTGAAGCCATGCAAAGACTATGTCAGTGAGTACGCAGAACCTGGAGTCTTGATAGTTTGAGATCATACAGTGAAGACACAACACTTATGTACGCATGGCGGTAACCCCCCCCCAGGTGTTGCTACGATGGGCCGTGCAGCAAGGGGTCCCGGTGCTGCCCAAGTCTTCCAACCCTACCAGGATCCAGGAGAACATGGCGCTGTTTGACTTCTCGCTGGACGCGACCATCATGGAGCGACTGACGGCTCTGGACGACGGACACAAGTACTGCAGGGATTCCTCGGAGGTGGCGTGACTCACGTCGCCACGGAAGCCTGGAAGGGTCAGGTGTTACGTAAGCACACCAACCAGAACAGACGCCAGAGCTCTGGGACTCCAGCAGAAAGGAAGTTAGTCTCCAATCAGGACAAAGTTTTGAGTCAGACGTTGGATAACAATTACTGAAATGGACCATGAAGTGACATCACATACGGGAGGGTTTTACCTAGATACATGATAGGATATATATATATTGATATGCCTACTGGACTGAGCCTGTCCAGTGGACCGTACCAACTGTTAGGCTTATTTGGCCAACACACATCTGTGTTGGATACTCCCATTTTTGATGGTTTGGGTGTGTTTTGAAATGGCTTAAACAAGCTAATAAACATCCCATCTGTTGGTAAAATTGGTGCTGTACTGGCCTCACATTTTGTAAGAACCCTCACCGAGCAATGAGAGCCAGGATTGGCTTAGGGAAAATGTAGATGTAATATGATGAATAAACAGTATGGTAGGATGTTTAGGTTCTGTTACATTGGGTCGTTTGTCTATTTCACATTAGTGCTAATCCTTACAGAGTGAGCGTTTCAACTTTGACGTTAACCTTTCGACAAACTTCCTTTTTTTCCGTTTCGGAGTTTCCAATTGAATCCACAATCGGTGAACGTAATGAGCTGTACCGGTGGCCCGCGGCCGACAGAGGGCGCCAATATCCACTGAACCAGCGAGCCGTCGGTACTCTGACGGGAGGTCCAGGATAGGATAGCATACGTTCTCTTTTATAAACAGTCATATGCAGATTAGAGTCATTGATGGTCACTAAACGCTTGAATGAATGTGTAAAAATGAAGGAACCACTTATGGAACATGTTCTTCCAAACCAAAGCCTACGATTTCTGAGCAACAAATATAAATTCTAATATTCACACCACATGTGTCATTATGAACTGATTTATATCCATAAACCGCTTGCTGGTGTCATCGTGCAAAACCCCACTACGACTTTCCAGCACAATTACAATGTAATTGAATTACAATTACAAGTGAATTAGCAACGCAAATGTTTTTGAGAGGGCGACCGCCACTGTAGTAACGTATAGTAACTGTCTTCTACAGCACAATATTAATATTGCATTATACTATTTAAACAAGGAGAACCACATAATACATCAAATGCATTAAAGTCAACCGCATTGGTATAAACTCCAGTGTCTCAGAAGTGGGTCGTGAGATTGTGGCATCGCCAAAAAACAACGTAGGACCAATTAAAACCTTTTCTTGCATTAAAGGCTGCGGTGACATGGTCTATTCACGCGTTTTACTAAACGAGAAAATGAAACGGTTCAGCCTCTTATTTTGTGGCGGAGAGGAGAGACTGGCGTGCTTGTTAGGTGAGGATCGGGAGAGGGAGGGGGGGGAAAGAGTGCGAGATTGAGGGGGAGGGAGGGTGAAAGAGGGAGGGAAAAGAAAAAGTTTGTAGCTGGTGGTCTGGAAAAAAGCGTGTCCAGAACACAAGGCAGACTGCAAGCAGCCGAGGATTTAGCCCGCTTCTCATCTTGCTTTCCCCAGTGTCGGTACTCTTTTTTGGGGACGTTGAAGACGCACAGCCCATGGTCTACCTCCTCGCCGAGAAATAAAGTTAGTCGTGCGGAATGTCAAGAGGAAAGGACTCGATCAGTGGAGAGTAACATGTAGCAGCTCCCCACCGGACTCATGGTGAGTTTCCTTTGTGAGATCCGCACGTCTGGACGCGCGCGCGCGCGCACACACGCACACACGCACGCACACACACACACACACACACACACACACACACACACACACACACACACACACACACACATCTGGACAGTAAATGGGGACATTGGCGAATTGTGCCTGCAGTTTTTTGTGTGTTCGGTTTCGCATTAAAGGTTTATTAGTGTATTGAAGATCAAGACAACCACTCTGCATTCAGTGCAATTGTTTCTCAGTTAAAAATCGACCGGAAAAAAGACATTTAAGGCTGCATCAGATCTGCAGATCCAGTCACACTGTCCGTTTGCGTTGCTTGACATTTCTCGCAGTATAGGCTTCAAATCGACGCTAAACCATCGCATTTCAGTGAAAGTAGAGTTATAGCCCTACTTATCAACTAACGAGTGGACTTAGACTTTATCTTTTTCTCATCAACGGCCTTTCAAACTTAACCGAAACGGAACAACTCAGACAGGTCACCCACTAAAACCAGAAGGACTAACAAACATGTGTTAAACACCAATGCAATTAAAGGCTTGCATAAATGAAAACGTGTCATATATTTCAGCCCGTTTAGGGGTTCCCCCTTTTTTATATGGGATAGGGTGGAGCGGGCTGTAGGATGGGAATGGAGAGAGAGGGGGGGGGGGGGGGTTACCGAGGAAGAGGGAGAGATTGTGTCAAAGAGTGGGGGCTACTGAGTGGGAGAAAGTATGGGGTACACTTGGGTACTTTTTATTTAGTGAGTCTGGGACAGGAGCAACAGCGGTTGTACTAGTGATGCTGCATTTTCCACATAGAGAGAGAGAGAGAGAGAGGGAGAGGGAGAGAGAATACGAGAACAAGGGATGGCAGATACTCCAGAGGAGGCAGAACATACGCAGATTCGTTTCTGCGTCCTCTAACGTTTGAGTGAAAAGAGAGAGAGACTGAATGGAAAACAACAGTAGAACACACACACACACACACGCACCCATATTCTTTCCTAGATCATATAATCTCTTTCCTAGATCTAATCTTGTCAGTTATTGATAAACTCACAAGCTCTACAAACTGACAGTCCACCGATATCCAGATGGTTACCATAGTGACCGTTTCACTGCAACGTCTCTTCTGGTCCAAATTTGACTCTTCCATTCATGGATTTACACCGATTTGAGAAGTGTGGCTTTAAAAGGTACACTGTGTAGAATGTAGGGGCCTCGAGTGAAACCGATGTGGTAGAAACATTTTTAATAGTTTTAGTTTTAATCAGTCCAGGATCCCATGAAAATAAAAATCCCCATGTTTTCATTAGCTCAGAGTGAGCCCTTTGAATCTACATGGTGGCGGGTCCTTTCAACAGAGGCCGCCATCTTGCCCTACCATGTTTCGACAGTAGCCCAGGACAGACCAACTGATCTAGATTGATTGCGTTTAAAAGAAATAACATTTTTGGCTAACCAAGAGTTGTAGGGAGGAGGTGGGCTTGTTATCCCCACTGCTACGACCCATTTTGATTAAAGTTGTTTGTACTGTCTTTGGGTAGGGCACACCAGGGAGTTAAATATAAGGGTCCTATAAGCTGAACCCTCGCTCAGACACAGACATTAAAATCACAACGACAGAGATGGAGCTCCACACATCCACAAACCCTGTGGCGTTCTGTATACTGGTCAGAGAAGCTTAACCATCTCTTGGACAAGCCTCATAAATCCAGTGAACACCAACATGATTCTTTCACCAAAATATCATACGTGTTCTGAGGTGAATCTATAATGGAGTTTCACACACTGTTTAATCAGAATGTAAAATAGTGTATCAAATGGCAGTTTGTGGATGAGGGGGATTATGTTAAGGGGTCGGGCATTCTTTAATGCATCCATGTTTAGGAGACCTCCGTTTTGGAGGTTGTTTCCTGATAACTACAAGTAGACTCGCACTGTTATGGAGAGAGTTAGTATGCAAAACAAAACTGTGATACAACTGCAGACGTCATGTTATCAAAAGCAACCTTTATTCAGGAACCGCAGTGCAAGTAAACATTGACTTGTAGCGCTGACTGCTATCGAGCTGCATGATCAATACCCAGAACAGATGGCGATAATTACAGGTCTATGAGTCTAGGAGGACTGTGTAGGAGGACTGTGTGTTGAGAAACACTAACAGGCTGATACCTCCACCATGCCGTACAACGGGTGTATGTACAATACTATTGTGACTATGGAGGACTACAAAGATACATAATTGTTCAAAAAAAAAAGTTGTTTTTTTCCAGAAACGGAAATACCTACCGGCACCTTACACAATTTAGGCCGGTACAGGCCACCGCCGTCGATAGGTGAGGGGGAAGGGTTTTATTCGGTTGGTTGCAATCTTCAACCTCACTACTGGTTGCTTTTATATTCTAAACACTAGACCTTTAAGGTGGCTCAGTGTTTTAACCAAGAGCAAATGGGTAGCTAAGATTGCAAGTCACGCCACATGCACGGAAGAGCGCAAATTCTCCTCCGAGATTGACAGAAATATGTGTGTCTTGCTGTGGCTGGGTCAACCAAGGGATGGCCTGAATACTGTCATATTATGGTATGACTTAGGCTAAATAAGCGAACCATGAAACCGCCGTCCAAATAGTTTATCGCCATGTCAACAAGTCGATCGTGGACACACACAAATGCGTCTCAAAACATTTGACAGTCCATGAGAAAACAGTTTGCTGTCATACAATAACAGAAGTATACTGCACAACGTTAGTGTACCCATCTTTTGAAATGTTTGGCCTCATGTTTGGCCCACTCTCTTAGGTACTGTGGTTCCCAAAAGGGGTCTGACTTGAAATACATAAAAATCTTCACTGTCGTACCCCATCCCTCACTCATCATCAAACGCCCATTTATTTTGGGTCTACTCTATCCATCCCCTTTCCTTCTCTTCCTCTCTTCTATCACTCGCTCACCTGACACACTTTCCATGATTTCTACAGCATTCTCTCTCCCTCCCTCTCTCTCTGTCTCTCTTTCTCTGTCTCTCAAGACTATATATATGTCATTTTACCAGTTCATTCTCTTATCTATCTCACTTGCCTTAATGTCTCTCTCTCTCTCTCTCTCTCTCTCTCTCTCTCTCTCTCTCTCTCTCTCTCTCTCTCTCTCTCTCTCTCTCTCTCTCTCTCTCTCTCTCTCTCTCTCTCTCTCTCTCTCTCTCTCTCTCTCTCTCTCTCTCTCTCTCTCTCTCTGTCCCTTGTTCTCTGAGTTTACATCTGGTTTCTATCATGGCTGCCACTGCTCCCCTTTCCCATCGATCTCCCACCGGTCATTCGCCCCTCTCTCCTTCTGGCTCTCCCTCTCTTTCTCATCCTCTCTCCTTCTGTCTCCCTCTCTCCTTCTGTCTCCCTCTCCCCTTCTGTCTCTCCCTCTCTCCATCTGTCTCTCCCTCTCTCCTTCTGTTCTCCCTCTCTTTCTCTTTCCCTTTTCCTTCTGTCTCTCCCTCACTCCTTCTGTCTCTCTCCGTCTCTCCTTCTCTATTTCTCCCTCTCTTTCTCCCTCTCTTTCCCTCTCTTTTACTGCACTACTTCTGTTCCTCTCTATATCTCTGTTTCTTTTCCCATCTTTTCTCTCTCCTTTGTACTGTTCTCAATCCTCTCTCCCTCTATCATCTCCTTCTGTCTCTCCCTCTATCTCATTCTGTCTCTCCCTCTCTCCCCTTTCTGTCGCTCTCTTTCTCTATATCTCAGTGTCTCTCTACCGCTAATGTTTATTCCTTTATGCTGTGTCTTTGTCTGCCTCCTATTTCAGAGGTTTCCTCTCTTTCTCTCTCTCTCGCTGTCTCTCCCTCATTGACTTAATTGGAGTTGAATCAACAGGAGATATATTACAGATGGATGAAGTTAACCATGTATTTGTGCTGCAATAGACACACACGCACACGCACACGCACACACGCGCACACACACACACACACACACATTGACCACAGACATTCTCACTTCTTACTGACCTCTCTCTGCATTCATCCCAATCTTTCTCGCCCTCTGTTTCACTTCTCTCTGTTCCTTTCACATACAATACGAGGGAAATACAGGAAGCTTGAAGGAAGAGGGACTCTGATCCTGTCCGACACACACACGCACACGCACACACACATCCCACAACGCCATCTTCTATTGGTAGCATACCACAGGCCTTAATTGTGTCTGCGCAGCGGAAATACTAACCAACTCATTCACTTACTTTGCTTGCTCATTAACTACATCAAAAGAGTAACCTGGTTTCAGAATGGTAATTAACTTACTCCATATCAAATCAGTGTCCTTTGTTCCTAAAGAGGTTTGAGACCACTGTGGAATTTAGACTCAAGGGGACTTCTAGGTTCTAGAATCTTGTAATGTCTCTCTGATGGCATCCTGTAACTATAGAATAGCCCCCAGACAGGACAGGAACACTAGCAGGCCGATGTCATTTCCTCTGTATTACCAATTGAATAGAGATGGATAAGACAGGACTGGTAGCATGCTAATACTATTCCTCTGTATTACCGAATCGAATAGCACCAGGACAGGACTGCTAGTATGCTAATGCTTCCCTGCTATTAACCAATAGAATACCACCAAAATATTAATATATTAACCAATTGATTAGCTTATACCTTTTAACCAGTGCTATTTCTCTGTTTAAACTATGAAATAGCACCAGGAAATAATAGCTAGCATGCTGATGTTCTCAATTAGCCAAAAGGCTTAAGTGGACTCAGGTGAGGTCAGCATCCACTGACAATTGAGTCCAACATCAAACAAGTTCCCTACTGGCCGTGCTGGGACATGACGTGCGTCGGACGCACTTGAGTCCGACTCAAGCGTCAACTCCTTGGATTACACTGGGAGACGTTCAGAGCTAAAACAGGCCCACCCCTTTGGTTTGGCGGTGTATTCCACCCCCTTCACCAAACCCCCCATGGTTGTTATGCTTTACAAGGGCTCAATATGTTGCTGCCAGGGGGCCAGATGGCTGTTTTAAACCCCCCTGTTATTACCTCTGACCTCTGATCGCTCTCCCCATCACACGCCGTTTTACTGGCCCTCAGTAGGCCTACCTCTCAGGAGCAGGGGCTAAATAGACTTTAAACGTGTATTTAGCGTTTGCATTTATTGATTTATTCATTTAGTTTTTCGCTCCAAACACTAGTGTCAAGGAAGGCAGAAGACATTCAAGGCACACTTGAATGTTCAACTTTCAATGAATCTCCTTAATTTAATATACACTATTACACTAATGTACACTATAAGCCAAATATTGGCGGTTATTGCACAAAAGTCACCTTTCTGCTCCTATTTGTTTGTGTTAAGTGGCATTGGTCTTCTTGGACTTATGGAGTGTCGTGACCGGTAGACTAGATCCTCAGCAGAAGTGAGGATCTGGTCTTTGGCGTAGCAGTCTCCGTTCATGCTAGCTCCTAGCGTGCTGTGTGCCGGAGTTTAGATGCGTCTGCCAAGCGCACAAATCTGCTGCTACGCTGGAAAATGAGGCAGTTGAATCCGACACTATCCCACGCTTGACGCCAACAACAGGGTGGATAACAGTCGCTCTCAATTGGAAGCAGTTGGAAATAAAAACACAAAAATAAAATGTTTGTAGGCTTTTAAATCAAAAAGAGATGTGATTGTGGCGTAGCATCAAACAGCTGGTTACAGTCAAACTGTTGCGAATAAAATAACTAAAAGTTTTTTGTTTCTTTTCAGGGGTTGGTAGGTTATAATTCTTAACTGAAACACTCTCAACTTAACTGATAAACAGTCAGTAAGGGGTACGCCACAATCATGTTTTCAAAGTTGCTTTTACCCCTATTGTGTACCTGCTCCGAGTTGTGTGTGTTTGTCTCCCCAAACTGTCAAGCCTGTCGTCCACGTAGAGTGGATATGTGTTGTTTCTCTTCTTCTTGTTCTAAATTAGTTCAAATGTGCATCCTTCAGAGACGTTGTTAAACTGTAAAATGGCGGCCAGGCGGACCCGGGCCAGGTTAGGTTGAGTCACGGCCCCATACGTCTCTAGGTGGCCGGTGTGTTTTGGTTCAGTTCGGCGATGACTACCCTTTCCTTCCTACTTTAAATCCAACCTTCCGTTGCAAAATCCTTCCGTTGGAAATTGGGATTATTCTTTTTTTAATATCTTTCCACCATATTGTTTTTTTTTTTTTTAAACATTCCTCAATGGTTGCACCCTTTCCATTCTTTTGTTTTGGACCTTTCCACATTGTCAGAGATTGGTTAAAGAACCATTATATTTGATCAAATATGTATTTGACAAGAACAACAATTTATATTGATATGAATCGAAGAAACTATAGCCTGTCTTTTGACTGCTTGTTGAAATTACGTCAGTGGTCCCTTACTGAAACACTGAGACACTGAAACACTGAAACTCTGAAACACTGGGCTCCCAGTTTCCCGCCCACGAGACCCGAGACCACTCACTTCCTCCTGCACCTCCCTCTCTCTCTCTCTTCAACTCTCCTTCTCTTGCTGTATCTCCAACTCACTCTCCCTCTGCCCCCCTCTTCCTCCCTTTCTCTCTCTCTCTCTCTCCCTGTGTCTCCCCTTCTATATCTCTCACTTTCTCCCTAACTCTTTATATTTCTTCCACTGTTTTCCTTCCATTTTTTTTCCTTTTGGGGGTTTTGATTTTTGCAGTTGGTCGCCCAGGACATCTGTTGGCGAGCCAATAGCCGCTGTAATTGTTGTCAGGTGACTTGTTGTTGAGGTGAACCAGAGTATGAAGAGTAAACAACCGAAAACGAAGCCCCACACCAACAAACACAAACAAAATACACAGACAGCGATAAAAGCAACAGTTCAGATGGCGCTCCGAGCTTGAGAAATCCAGTACAGGCCACTAAAGGCTCATGGGAGTTTGTAGAGGAAATGTTGAGGCTGGGACGACTTTGGGAAAGAAAAAAGCATTGGGGAGAGAAAACCATTGCGGGTTACTATGACGACAACCCAGTAGAAATATAAACAGTGTTGCATGCTCCGCTTTGTCAGTCCGCACACCGCTGGCAGGATGCAATAGTGTGTTTGTGTGTGTGTGTGTATATTTCTTTGCATGTTTGTGTATATGTTTCTATCAAGTGCTTTTCTTTGAGTGGATGTCTGTCTGTGTGTGTGTGGGTGTGTATTTCTGCGAATGTTTTTGTTTATGTTTCTATCCAATTATTTAGTGTGTGTGCGTGCGTGTGTTTGCACTTATGTTTAAATTCTGTATGTGTCTTTTTTTCTGTCTGTGTGGGCAGCTTTAGGTTTGTGTGTGTGTGTGTGTGTGTGTGTGTGTGTGTGTGTGTGTGTGTGTGTGTGTGTGTGTGTGTGTGTGTGTGTGTGTGTGTGTGTGTGTGTGTGTGTGTGTGTGTGTGTGTGTGTGGTCCTGTTGGTTCTCCTGACTCAGCCCTCTCTGTATATCTCTGAGAATCTAAAGGGGAGTTCCAGCGCTAGTGATAGCATCGTCTGCTAACCATCTTCCCTCCACACACACACACGCACACGCACACGCACACACACACACACACACACTCTTAAACAGTGCTGTAGTTCAATTGAGAGCCATGTCTCCTTGGTGAAGGTCAGGGTCTGTTTTTGTAAGCGCTAAAAACGTTCCCTAAAAGCTACTCTATCTTAGCGAGTAGCCTTATCAGATTGTGGGGTTTTCTACGGTACAGGTGGATTTCAAGACTTCCTGGTTCAAACGCGACATTGTAGTGTTTGTGAATATATATATTTTAAAGTTTATTTATAGCTTATTTATGTGTGTGTGTCTATTAGTGTGTGTAGTTGTTTTTGTGTATGTAATACGTATGTAATATGGAGGTAATGTGTGTGTGTGTGTGTGTGTGTGTGTGTGGGGCGTTTCTGTGCACGTGGCTGGAAGTAGTAAGTGTCGGTGACATGACAGGGTTGACTCTTTTCAGTGTTGGGGGTCTTTGTTCTGTGGGGACCCCTACTGTTAAAGAGGCCCCTGGCACTCTGTTTAACACTCCCCAGACCATATGACAGGAAGACACGTGTGTGTGTGTGTGTGTGTGTGTGTGTGTGTGTGTGTGTGTGTGTGTGTGTGTGTGTGTGTGTGTGTGTGTGTGTGTGTGTGTGTGTGTGTGTGTGTGTGTGTGTGTGTGTTTGTCCGTGTGTTTGTCATTGTGTTTGGATTTCTTATCTTTGTGTATGATTTTATGTCCACTTGTGAGTTAATTAGTGTGTGCACATAGGTTTCTTTTTTATATTTGTGTGTGTGTGTGTGTGTGTGTGTGTGTGTGTGTGTGTGTGTGTGTGTGTGTGTGTGTGTGTGTGTGTGTGTGTGTGTGTGTGTGTGTGTGTGTGTGTGTGTGTGTGTTTGTCCGTGTGTGTTTGTCCGTGTGTGTGTTTGTCATTGTGTTTGGATTTCTTATCTTTGTGTATGATTTTATGTCCACTTGTGAGTTAATTAGTGTGTGCACATAGGTTTCTTTTTTATATTTGTGTGTGTGTGTGTGTGTGTGTGTGTGTGTGTGTGTGTGTGTGTGTGTGTGTGTGTGTGTGTGTGTGTGTGTGTGTGTGTGTGTGTGTGTGTGTGTGTGTGTGTGTGTGTGTGTGTGTGTACCACATAAAGTGTGTGCGTGTGTGTTTAATGGAGACACACTGTCTGCCAACAAAAACACAGACATTGCCGAGGTCAGCCAGTGTTCAGTAATGTATTAACACTTTGTCTCTCTCTCTCTCTCTCTCTCTCTCTCTCTCTCTCTCTCTCTCTCTCTCTCTCTCTCTCTCTCAGGGATCAGAGGCGGTGGAGGACTGTGTCCAGGGGGCGCTCTCCTCTCTCTACCCCCCCTTCGAGAGCACCGCCCCTCCTCTTCTCTCACAGGTACCACCAAACACACACACACACAGACACACTTATAATCTCCTCTAGTTCTCAAGTGGTCAAGTTGTCACGTGTAGCTCAGTGT
>NC_079428.1:8977127-9014627 GCF_026213295.1 Gadus chalcogrammus | reverse complement strand
CGGCGGGGGCTCCGCGCCGGGCCGCCTCCCCAGCGAGGGGGGCAGCAGCGGCGGGGGGCTGGGCGGCTGGGGGGGCTCCTCCTCCGGAGACCCCGACTCCTGGTCCTGGGACGAGGAGGAGGAGGAGCAGGACGACAACAACAACAACAACACCGGCGGCGGCGGCGGCGGGGGAGGAGGGACAACGGCGGGTCGCGACCCCGAGCCAGCGCTCCCCCGACGCAGGCGCAGCGAGGACGGCCTGGGCCGGACCTCCAGGTACCTCCAGACGGACGGGGACTACGTGGAGCTGCTGGAGCCCCGGGGGGGGCCCGACGGGGGGGCCGACGCCCGGCAGGCGCAGCCCTCCTCCTCCTCCTCTTCCTCGCGGTACCTGGAGATGCACGCCATCAGCAAGACCAAGACGCTGCCGCTGTGCCGGCGGAGCTACGCCATCAAGCTGAAGAGGGGGAAGGCCTGGGGCTACGGGAAGGCAGAGGGATCCGGGAGCTTCCGGAATGTTATAGGCGGGAAAAGGGACGTGACGTCGACGCACAGGGGGGACACGTTACCGGCTCAACCCTCGCCCCCCAGAGCCGACGAGCAGGGCGGCGTGGGGCGCTCGTACTCCTCGTCTCTCCACGACTCGGACGACGGCGAGAAGGCCCGGGAGAGCCAGGGAGTTTATTTCGAGGGTCCGTCCAAGGAGAGGAGGCCCGGCGTGGGCAAGGAGAGGGAAGGAGTCGGCCTCTCGCAGCCGTGCAGGGACGGGGGTAAGGAACACGAGGGCGTCAGTGACACTTTGGCCAGCAAAGGCTCCCAAGGCTTGACCAATCACAAGCTGTTGCACACGATTGAGGGCCAATCAGATCCCGGGTCCCAGTCGGACTCTGTGTTCGAGGATGCCGATAAACCACTGAGCGGGGACAGCGATTCCACCACGCCCACTTCAGAAGCTCCGGAATGCGTACTCAAAGCCGGCACGCCGTTGGCCGACCTTCCGGGAAGCGGGGCGAATGCCACCGTCCCATTGGTCGACGGAGTTAGCACGAAGAAATGTCAGTTGATGGGACAATCTGGAACGTGTGCGGGTTCTGCCGACCCAAACGCGAGCCAGGAACCGGAGAAGAATGTAGTGAAGACCGCTGGCAGGGACTTACCTCAAGGTAGAGACGTCAGAGCAGCAGCAGTGCGGGCTCCCAGGTAACCCTATCTCATCCTCCTTCTCATTGGTTTATTTACTTTTTCCTCACGAAAATGCATTGTGTCATTAAAGTTATATAAATGTGGTCACATGGTCCCTACAAAAAAACAGTTACTAAAGTTTACAATAAGATCATTTTAGGGTTTGTTTGTAATGCATTGGTAAATCTGCTTAATTTCCCTGGATTTTTTCTAATTTCCTAAATTCTACATCCTTGCCGATCAATTGGATTGTTTTCCATGTTAAATGCTTATCAATTTGGGATAAATAATATATGAATGACTTTATCCATAATAGGAGAAAGAGGAAGGGAAAGGGGGCCCAAAGAAGGGCTCGCTCCGGTGGCCGTGGCAACCAAAAAGCTTCTAAAGCTCTGCCTAAAGCTCCGCCCCCACTTCCCGCCCGCCCTTCCTCCGCCAAACCGCCAATCACCAAGGACAGCCAATTAGAGATAGCAGAGGAGTCTAGTGGACGGGACAAAGAACAAACTTCGTCCAATCAGGGAGCTGAAGAAACCCAACCAAGGAAAGGCAGCACAGGTGAGATAAGAGGGATCAGTCAGGTATCTGTAGAGTGGTGTTTGCTTCAGTCAGTCTTACCCAGAATCAGATGAGTTGTTTAATGACAATTTCCTCAATGCGTGTAAGAGAGGAGGGTTCACTGGCATTCCCTTTCCGATAGCATCTTCCATTGACATCCAGAGTTACAGTAGCCTAGCTCATCTTCATGTAGTAGATCGCAGATCGTAGTATGTATACAAACACACAGATCACTTTGATTCCCCAATGAGTACTTGTAGGAATCGTACAGCGAGATACCCCCTAACCCCTAACTACTCCTCAATGTCGTGTATCCGGATTCACTCTCCCTTTGGAGAAAAAGACTTAAGAACTAAGTGACCTCCCTTAAGGTCAACAAGTTCCATTTCTCTTCGTTAAATGCTTCACTCACTCACTAATATTCATTCACATTGATCCACAGAGACTCAGACCGAATCTGACTCCATCAGCCAATCCGGTACGAGTTTGTCCAACCACGATGCTTCAGAGTCAGGACCTGAAACCCCTCGTCCCGTCCTATCAGAGAACCCGTCTGCTGAAGCCCCGCCCCTCCTGAGGGAACTGGACTCTGATTTGTTACAGTCTGGGAAATTCAAGCTATCCGGTATGTGATTGGAAGACAGTTAATTTATACTTTACAGCGAAAGTTGACAAAAAAAATCAGTAGTTGATCGGTAAGAATGGCTCATTGTTATAGGGTTATACAAAATATTTATAAATGAATATAATAACTTAATTTTTGTTGAATGTTCGCAACCACCGTGTAGTTATGATTAGCTTTTTTATGCTATAATTGACTAATTTAGTCCGTGATTAGCTCGTCCTATCCTACAATGAACTAATGTTATGCTATGCTTGATCCAACTCAGGTACGGTGGACAGGCTTGGCCGGGCTCTGGTCGTCACGGAAACCCACGTTCCTGAGGAGGGCTACAGTGCTGAGGAGATGGCCAGAGTTCTGTCCTGTTACCACAGAATCACTCGGTAAAACCCACTAGAGCTTCATATATTCATAGTCTGCACTAACAACCCAGAATTAAGATGAGTTAACCTATCATTAACCTCATTAAATAATATTAAAAACACATTCTAAAACATAATGTCAACACAAAACAACAGATAATAATACCAATAGTAATGAAGTCATTATAGAATAAAAATATGATTACAATCGGCCTGTCTATGGTTCTATTTAAAATATGTAATGTCATAAACCCACACAGAGTTGAGGATCATGTCTGCACAAGGTTCAGGGCATGTTTCAGTCTGTAGTTTAGAATATTATGTCTATTCTGAGTCACGATCAAAAACAAACCCAACCAGAACCCTACCAACGTACCCAAGAACCCACCTAATGCCAAACAGGGGTTGGACATGGAATTGTTTTCAACTCGCGAGCAATGGCGACCGGGTGGCTGTTTTGTACTCCTTTCCCTCTCCGGTTACCTCGAGGCCACAGGCCTGATCCTATCCCAGCAGGAAGGGAATTCTCGGGAATCATTTCAAGCAAAAGGAACTCATTATGTGAACGTCCGTGATTTGTGTCGGGGACTAGTTCGGCCCCAGGTCAGGAGTTTACCAGCATCGGCGGCCGTCTACCAACAGCCTGATTTGATGTTTCCTTCGCTGGCTTCCTGCCAAGTCCAGGAGTCTGGGAAAGAATCCAAGAGGGGGAAAAAAATCACTTCTTTCTTTTAGCACAAATCCTTCTTAGTGATTAAGTTAGGTATTTATACAGCTCTCTTGTAGTGTCTCTGTGTGTAGCGAGCAGACTGAGTTGTTGTACATTTATGTGCGGGGTGCAAATGGTGGTTATTCCCATGATGCATTGCTTTCCAGCCCAGATACTTACCTTGACCAATAGCATCACAGACCAATAACCAGCTTTCGCCTAAAACCTAAAGTCAACCATCTTTGACCTAAAATATAAATTTTTTAGATTTTAATCCGTCGCTAGATTAATACTCAACATACTCAACACACATCGATTTTAAAAATCATACTTTACAATCTTTCATTTAAATCCTACTAATAACAACGTGTATGATGCCAGATTAGATTATAACAGGAAGAAATATTTTATCCGCTCTGAACGTGAACTTTAACTGTCAAAATGTGTTCTCCTATCTCTATGAGGGCCTGACTTGACATTGCGCACCACTGCTTTATTGCAGGGAGTTCCTTGGCGTGCCACAAAAGGCGAGGCTAATTAGCTTAGCATATGTTGAACCAGTTGTAATGTAGCGCTGCGGGGACATATCCCCCCAGATCCAAATTCTGGCTGATATATTTATCTTAGCATAGCTTGACGGCTGGTTCGCACGGTGCTAGCCAAATTAAGTCATTTTTCTGCTCCTTTTAATATCCGCACTTGACATTTCTGTTTACTACTATAGTCTCTTCCACTCTCTCTCTCTCTTCAATTGATTAAAAATAGTTGTATTAGCATCGAAAGTAGACATTCACATTCCTAAAGTAGTTACAAATTAAACAAAGAAAATGTAGCAAGAAAAGCACTTTCAAAAGTTGCAAAGTTTGATATAATAGTAGAAGAAGAGTAGAGAAAAAATCAATAATGGTTGGTTAGTTGATTGAGTCTCTCTCTCTCTCTCTCTCTCTCTCTCTCTCTCTCTCTCTCTCTCTCTCTCCTCTCTCTCTCTCTCTCTCTCTTCTCTCTCTCTCTCTCCTCTCTCTCTCTCTCTCTCTCTCTCCTGACAGCTATTCCTAGAATATCCTGTTCTATCGAAACCAAACTCCAAAACCTTAGCATCCAGACTTTGCTTGTCCTCTCGTGGTATTTTAACTTCTGTGCCAATGAACGTTTGCACTAAACCTTTAACCAAAGTGTTTATGGGCCAACTTTGCCCGACGTGGCGTTCTTACCGAAACAAACATTTAAGTACAGTTGATTTGACCTTTTCCTGGGTTTTTAGGAGATCTTATGCAAAGTGATGTTTTTCTCATGAAGGTTAATAAGTCGGCTCTGCTTTGCCAGATGATGTGCCAGGAATGTAAACCCAACCTTTACAAATTAAGCATTTTACTTTTCCTGCTCTTACTAAGAGCGTTGAATGTTATTCACTTAAGCCCTACTTTAAATCCTCTTTTAAAGAGATCTCCAACATTGAAGAGAAATCTCTCTGTCTCTCTCTCTCTCTCTCTCTCTCTCTCTCTCTCTCTCTCTCTCTCTCTCTCTCTCTCTCTCTCTCTCTCTCTCTCTCTTCCCCCCCCCCCTCTGGATGTCCCTCTACCTCATCTCTCTCTCTCTCTCCTAACATGTCTCTCGACCTTCTCCACAGCCCGGCAGCCAAAGAAAAAGGCCTGACCGTGTTGATTGACAGCCGCCAGAGCCCGCCCTCCCCTCTCTTCCTGTCGGCTCTTAACCACTTCCAGGTGAGGTCTGCTCCCTAAAATATTGCCGCCAAAGGATTTCCCGCCAAAACAGCTAAATGCTTTGTTAGCTTGAGTGTACAGATGTCAACAGTGTGTGTGTCTGTGCGTGTGTGTGTGTGTGTGTGTGTGTGTGTGTTAAGGTCTTGGTTCCAGGCGGTCTTGGTTCTGTTCTGGTTCTCCTGGAAGAACAACAGGATGCCACCGCTCTCGAGCTGGAACCACTGGAGGTACGATACTACAATATATATACTGTAACGATACTACAATACTGCACAATATATGTACTGTAACGATACTACAATACTGCACAATATATGTACTGTAACGATACTACAATACTGCACAATATATATACTGTAACAATACTACAATACTACACAAGTATATCTACAGTAACAATTATACAATGCTACAAAAATATAAGTATTGTAACTATACTACAATACTACGCTAGTATATCTACAGCCACAGTACTACACAAGTATAAATACAGTAGCAATACTCCACAAGAATATCTACAGTAATAATACTACACAAGTATATCTACAGTAACTATGTTAAACAACTCTCAGTAGCTCAACAGCGGTACACTTTCACACACGAGACGAGATAAGCCTGAGGACACCACGCTGTATTAACTGCTTTATTAAATCACTACTTTGCCTAATGGCTCTTAAGCGGAGAACCAGATAGCTTAAATTATTATCAGGCTTTAATTGAGCTGTTGGATCCTAAGGGGAGATTTCTTCCAACACGGTTTAACCGGCTCTCCTCCCCCCTCCCTCCCCCCTCCCTCCCCCCTCCCTCCCTCTCGCCTCCTGTGCTCCCTGTGTTCCTGTGCTCCCAGGTCCACGCGGTCCAGGGGACCGGGGTCCTCCAGCAGTACGTGGACCGGCAGCAGCTCCTCACGGACATGGGCGGGGACTTCAGCCACGCCCACGCCGACTGGCTGCTCTTCAGGCTGGTAGGCTGACACTGGTGCTAGGGGAGGAGGGGGAGGGGAGGGGGAGGGGGAGGGGGAGAGGAGGTCCACAGAGAGGAAGGGGGGAGAAGGGGGGAAGGAGAGGGGGAGAGGAGGTGCACAGAGAGGATGAAGGGGGGAAGGAGAGGGGAGGTGCACAGAGAGGAAGGGGGGAGAAGGGGGAGAAGGAGAGGGGGGGGGGGGAGGTGCACCGGGAGGGGGGAGAAGGAGAAGGGGAGAGACTCGGGAAAGTGGGGAAGGGAAGGAGGCTTTTTTTGCACGAGAGTCATGACTGAGAAACAGAGAAAGACGGCGCTAGCGAGAGATGAAGGGAGACAGACAGAGAGACACAGGGGGACGGAGCAAAATGGAAGAAGACAGCGAGAGAGGTCATACGAGGGATAGGCCACGAGAGACAGACGGAGGGAGGGAGGGAGACGGGGAGCGGGACAGAGAGTCAGACAGAGAGGGGGGAGAGGCTCAGACGAAGGGAGTGGAGGCACTGAAGGACAAAAGCAGGGGAGTGATATTATCTGAGCTCCCATGGCTTCCATCCAAGACATCTAAATCCAGAGCAAGGATTAGTTTATCTGCGCATCTGAAAAACTTGCTTCCCATCCCCGCCGATCACCCCTGGCCTCAAACATGTTGAGCATGTTTCTGTTCTGTTTTTGTTTCTTTACAAACAAAAGTTGTAGCTATCAGTTTAGACTGGGGTGGGTTACATAAACAAATTCATGTTACGTGTATTATTTTCCCGCTGTAATATAAAAAAATAACTGAAACCACGTTGTATTAAGTGGCGCCCACATAGAACCACCGAGCCCGAAGAATGGCCGAGTGATCCCTAAAAGCCTTAATAAATAAGCTATAGTAACTTATATCTCTTCCTCACAGAGCCTGGAGAGCCTGACAGAGCGGTGTGAGGGCGCCCTCTCACTGCTAGGAGAGGCACTGCGCTCCATGGACGCTGAACCCATGCCAGACAATATCAAGGTACTTAGAGAAACACCCAAGACGCTCAAGACATGGCTAATCACACTATAATTAGCGTTTTCTCTGTTAGCATATGTCTGTTTGCGTATGTCTCTCGGTTTGTGGCTATTAGCGCATCTCTCCTAGCTTACTTCTTTATCAGTTGGCGTTTGGTGTTTAGTACAAAGCACCTGCACATCTTTCGATTGAATGTTATTATATCTACCAAAACTTTTATAAAGAGATACAAACAAGAGTAACAGAGATATTTTAGAAAAGAGGGGGCACTTTTATACACTCATAATAATATTAATAATATTTGTATTTTATATAGTGCCTTTCTGACACTCAAGGTCGATAGACAGGGGTGTAGCTTGGCAGCTTGGTGTGGTATGTAGTCAGAATATGTTCCATAACTAATTTGTTCAGTGCAACGGCCCAAATGGTTATGCTGTCTGCGTTCTTAGAATTGTTATGTGACGCCCGCATCTTGATTTTTACCTATTGAATTTCTATTTCTTTGTCCGAATCATATCTTTGCAACTTTTTCCGCTAGCGGTTTTTCAATTCAATGTGTATATTATCTTAATTGTGTGTGTATGTTATGCCCTCTGAAGTTCCTCCATGCCACCCCTAGGGGCGCCGTCTCCCAGTTCCATAACTCCTTAATAACCAAAATCAAGATTTGTGGTATTCCTGAAGTCCTTCTTTCTTTGTAGATTATATTGTTTAAATGATATTATTGTAAATACCTTTGATCAATATAATCTGTTCAAAGATGTCTTTTTTTTCTTCCACAGGCTGTTCCTTTAAGTATTGAAAAGCACAGAGGACTCATGATGGACGTCCTGGCCGACCAAAGACTAACAGAGCTGCAGCAGAGGGGTGGGGCCTGGCTCGCCGGATTAACCAATAGCACGTCAGGATTGGCACATAAATCCCCAGACTGCAAGTAAGGAAGTTCCAATCTGATGAATAAACACTTTCATATATACTTTAGCATCCTCAATATACTCAAGAAGATAATTTTTGTTGTACTGTATGAATGTCATAATGACATGACTTGTGGAACACACTCTCACTCACACACATACACACACACACACACACACACACACACACACACACACACACACACACACACACACACACACACACACACACACACACACACACACACACACACACACACACACACACACACACACACGCACACACATTCATAAACTCGCACACAACAGTGTCCTGTTCTGGTGGGCTACATCATTGAGCTGTGGTCTTCTTGCTAACTTCTCCTCCTCTTCCTCCAAACCCCTGAAAGAGTTAAACTGCTCCCCTAAAGTAGTTTCACACACGGTTGTTATGTTCTTCTCTAAATCTCGGAGACCATCACAACAATACGTGTTGTTTACATGTTTTGACCTCGAGGCGAGAAACAGCTGGTGGAGAGAGACGTAAACTTCACATCCTGTTATAAAACATACCGTGAAATAACAAAAAACAAGGATCTGGGTTTTTTATGTGATTTGGCAAACTCACAACTGCGATTCTTAACATGGTTGTGCATTTTTAAACACTGTTGTGTGTTTGCTGGTTTATTCTCTTATTGGACAAAGTTTGGATAAAACTCTGGGTAAATTAAATCAAATAGGAAATTTAGTAGTTCAGCCCTGTTCTTATAGGTTGACTGAAAAAAAATTATCTTCACAGCATGAGTAGTAGACAAATAAGGGCAGAAACTTTATAAATGATCATAAATGCTATGGTTTTGAACTGATACTCAAAATACATTCCATGTATTTTGACTCAAAATACATTCCATGTATTTTGACCATCCAAGAAAATAACTGCGTTAGTAAGTATTGTTATCAGTAAAACTTGAATGACTATTTAGAACATTTGACATTTTTTAATCCAAGTGAATGAATGAGCCATTGTCATCTCCAATCGTATATCCTGTACAAACCAGTGACCTTTGCCCTCTCAGAGCTGCCCTCGCTGCGACCTCTGACCTCTATGAGAGCGTGGACGATGCCCTTCACCGATTGGTCCGCATGTCCAACCAGAGAGGCTGCGACCTGGAGGCTCTCGGACGTCTGGCGGGGCTGGTGGACAAACTGGAGAAGGTGACAGCAGAAACACATCTCAGCACTCACTGTCCTCAGCCTCATGAATACAACTCATCTAAGTATTTGTACAGGGAATCATTAGCACCCTTAAAACCTCACTCTCTGTCCCTCTCCTTTCTCTCCACCTGTTTCTTCTCTCGTCTAAATCGACCTACCTCTCCTTCTCCCCCTTCTCCTCAGTGTGACCAGGAGATCAGGGAGGTGCAGTCCCAGCTGGAGGAGTACAAAGACCCGCCCCTGTCCCTCAGCCGGCTGTCCGTCAAGCAGCACAAGTTCAAGAGCTTCAGGGAGACGGCCAACGTGAGTCCACACACCTGCTGGCTCTGCATGCCTGCCTGTCTGTGGGTCTGTCTGTGAGGGCCTTTTGATAGATGCTTCTATCTAAAGTGGGTGACATGCTGTGAGTGCGGACGTTGTAAGCATAGAGGGCCCTAGGAATCCTTTGGGGCCCCTAACCCTTCTCCGACACTCATTCAGTCATTCACAACAATAATCATCACATGACCCTACAACCACCCCTTCTACTACCACTCCCCCTGATAACACGACTACGGTTACGAGTTATGCTGATGACGTTGTGCTGTGCCCCCAGGACGTCCACAGCGAGAGCCTCCAGGTGCTGGGCCGGCTGGAGGTGTGGGCCGACCTGGACTGGTCCGGCCTGCGGGACGTCCAGCTGCTGCTGCCCCCCGTCAGGGAGAGGCTCATCGACATGAGTCACCTGCTCTCCCACCGCTGGAGCTGCCTGGACAACACCCAGAGGCTGCTCACCACGCTGACTGAGGTACACACACTGTACTGTACACACTGTACTGTACACACTGTACTGTACACACTATACTGTACACACTGTACTGTACACACTGTACTGTACACACTGTACTGTATACAACACCCAGAGGCTGCTCACCACGCTGACTGAGGTACACACACTGTACTGTACACACTGTACTGTACACACTGTACTGTACACACTATACTGTACACACTGTACTGTACACATTGTACTGTACACACTGTACTGTATACAACACCCAGAGGCTGCTCACCACGCTGACTGAGGTACACACTATACTGTATACACTATACTGTGTACACTGTACTGTACACACTATACTGTACACACTATACTGTATACAACACCCAGAGGCTGCTCACCACGCTGACTGAGGTACACACACTGCTCTATACACACTATACTATACACACTGTACTGTATACACTATACTGTATACACTATACTGTACACACTATACTATACACACTATACTGTATACAACACCCAGAGGCTGCTCACCACGCTGACTGAGGTACACACACTATACTGTACACACTATACTATACACACTGTACTGTATACACTATACACACTGTACTGTACACACTATACTATACACACTGTACTGTACACACTATACTGTACACACTATACTATACACACTATACTGTACACCCTATACTGTACACACTATACTATACACACTATACTGTACACCCTATACTGTACACCCTATACTGTACACACTATACTGTATACAACACCCAGAGGCTGCTCACCACGCTGACTGAGGTACACACACTGCTCTATGTGCACTATATTGTATACGCTATACTCTATACTATACATACAAACACTGGCTGTCTGATCGCTTGAACTGCCTGAGGTTGAGGTATATACATCCTATAGCTACACAGTATATGTCAAAATGTCTTTATTAATCCTGCAGGTGCAATATATAAATAAGCAAAATGAAGGTATTTATATTCATCTCTGACCATAAACTCTGTTTGCGTGCATTCACACACACACACACACACACACACACACACACACACACACACACACACACACACACACACACACACACACACACACACACACACACACACACACACACACACACACACACACACAAAATACAACTCGCTGTTTACAAACTCTGTTCTTCCTCCTCCTCCTCTCCTCCTCCTCTTCCTCCTCCCCTCCTCCTCCTCCCCCTCCTCCTCCTCCCCCTCCTCCCCCCCTCCTCCCCTCCTCCTCCCCTCCTCCCCTCCTCCTCCCCTCCCCCTCCCCCTCCTCCCCCCCAGGCCACCCAGTGGTGTGACGCCGTCTCCTCGGCCTCCCCCTCCTCCTCCCCCCTGGCCTCCCTCCCCCCCATCCCCCCCTCCCGGTTCCAGGACGCCCGCTCCCTGGCCCTGGAGCTGGGCGGGGGCCCCCTGCTGGACCTGTGGACCCAGACCATGGAGCGCTACCAGCGGACCGTGGCGCAGGTGAAGCCCCGGCTCCTCCAGGGCCCCGGCCACGCCCAGGGGCCCCAGGCGGGGAAGGGGCCCAAGACCCCCTGGACCAGCAGCCTGTGGGAGCTGATGGGGCCCGAGGGGGAGGGCGAGGGGGACTGGGGCGGAGGCGGCGGCGCGGACGGGCCCCTGGGGACCCTACAGGCGTGGGGGTCCCTGGCGTCGCTGTTCCGACCGCAGACCTGCTCCACGCTGAAGATCGCCGAGCCGGCCGGGCCCAGGAAGGAGGGCGGGGGCGGGGCCTCGGGAGGGGCAGGGGGCGGAGCCGGAGGGTTCCTGCAGAACCTGCTGAATCCGGCCAAGAAGACGGTGAGATAGACTGTCCTTAAAGACGAACATGAGATGAGCTCTCTCTCTCTCTCTCTCTCTCTCTCTCTCTCTCTCTCTCTCTCTCTGTCTCTCTGTCTCGCTCTCTCTCTGTCTCGCTCTCTCTCTGTCCCTCTCTCTCTCTCTCTCTCTCGCTCTCTCTCTGTCTCGCTCTCTCTCTGTCTCTGTCTGTCTCTCTCTCTCTCTCTCTCTCTCTCTCTCTCTCTCTCTCTCTCTCTCTCTCTCTCTCTCTCTCTCTCCCCCTTCCTCTCCCCCTGTCTCCTCTAACCTCTAACCCTCGATGCCCTCCCCCCCTCCCCTAGCAGGTGGCGGCCGACGCCCCCGTCTTCCAGAAGCCCCCCAGGCGGCGCCACCCCAGCTTCGACCTCCAGGCCCTGCTGGCCCCCCGTCGGTCCACGCCCACCCCCCCCCCGGCCCCGCCCCCGCCCCCCTGCTCCACCCTGGCCCCGCCCTGCCGCGCCTCGCCCATGTCCTGGCTGGGCCGCCGCGCCGCCCTGGTGGACCCCGTCGTCACGGCGACGCT
Source organism: Gadus chalcogrammus (assembly GCF_026213295.1). Lineage (NCBI taxonomy): Eukaryota > Metazoa > Chordata > Actinopteri > Gadiformes > Gadidae > Gadus > Gadus chalcogrammus. The sequence goes on along the minus strand of NC_079428.1, from coordinate 9,002,278 downwards.
GGCCGCCACCATCCCCATGTGGGGCGACGGCGGCGGCGACGGGAGGGCGACGGGAGACCGAGGGGGAGGCGGAGGAGGAGCGGGGGGAGGCGTGGGAGGAGTCAGAGGCGGAGGTGTGTTGATCCGAGGCGTGGAGGTCAGCAGCAAGGAGGTGGTGGACCACACGGGGTCGCCACGGCAACACGTGCTGCTGGGACGCATGGAGCGAGAGATGGGGGGAGAGAGGGCGGGCGCCTCCACCACCACGCAGAGGTAGGGTGTGTGTGTGTGTGTGTGTGTGTGTGTGTGTGTGCCTGTGTGTGTGTGTATGCGTCTGTGTGTGTGTGTGTGTGTGTGTGTGTGCAGTTCAGAGAGATCAAAGCTGTGAGCTGCTCCTGTCCCCTCATCCCGCTGTGTGTGATGTCACATGACCTTTTCATCCCCCCGCCCTTCATCTCTCCATCATCTCCTCTCCTCTTCTCTCTCCATGGGTTTCACGTCTCTTCTCATGCCCGTCTCCCACACTTTTCTTTTCAGTTTCATTAAGCAAATGGAGGTTTCATATAAACTCTTACTTTTTCCCCCCTAATTTAGTTTTCCATCCTCTGATATTAGATCAGTCTCTTCATCCTTGTTGAAGAGACTAATTACAATAATTTATAAATCCCTCTCCTTCTCCTCCTATCTCCCTCTCCCTCTCTCTCCCCGACTCCCCCTCTCCTTCTATCTCTCCCTCCCTCTCCCTCTCCCTCTCACTCTCTCTCTCCCCGTCTCCCCCTTTCCTTTTATCTCCCCCCCCCCCCTCCAGTAAGCTGTACCTGCTGTGGTGCAGGATGCTTAGTGCTGAGCGTCAGTACGTGGCCGTGCTGAAGGGGGCGCAAGAGACCTTCCTCCCCCTGCTGGAGCTCCCGGACACCCCCGCCGCCCTGCGGGGAAAGGCCGACGCCCTCTTCCCCTGCTGGGCCGGCCTGAGCAGCTTCCACGCGCAGTACCTGCTCCCGGCCATGGAGGGCGCCCTGCTGCAGAGCCTGCTGCAGCACGACTGCTTCAGCAAATACGTGAGTGAGAGGGGAGCATCATGCACTACAGGGGGGGTTTGGATGAGAGATGTTAAGGTTAAGTCTGAGTCTAGAGAAAACGAAACATGGGATAGCAGGATTAAGTTACTATGCAACAAATAGCTGGAATAAACTCCCTAAGGATTTAAGACTTGCCCCAACTCTGAGCACCTTTAAAACAAGACTGAAGACTTTTATGTTTGCTATAGCTTTCTGCTAAATATTAAATACATTCTAAAAAGCTTTTTTAACTTTGCCTTTATTTTCTATTTTAATACTAAAATGCCTTTTAACTTTCTATTTTACTCATTTCTTTGCATATTTTTTCTTTTACTTATCTATTATTTTATTTTAGTGTATGACAATGTTTATATGTGAAGCACTTTGAGTCTGCCTTGTGTATGAAAAGTGCTACATAAATAAAGTTGCCTTGCCTAGAGTTTAAGTTAAGTGTTACCAGTGTTATGGTCAAGTTGAGATGTTAGAGATTGAGTTAAATTCAGGGTTTGTTTTATTTTCTATTTTACTATTATCGTTTACACAACAACTTACCCTGACTTCAGATACCGGTCATTAAGGAGCATAAAGGGGACAGCAGGAATCTTGTTCAAGGATGCCTACGGGTTAGGCTGCAGACATTGGGGGATCGAACCCAGAACCCTTGGGTGGCTGGGGGTTAGACACCCAAAACCACTAACTATTTGACGCATCGTTCTTCTCCCCACAGAGTGACCACTTCCTCCAGTACTCCCATTACATCCGGACCAAACCAGAACTGGACTCTCCGTTGGTCACACAGGCCTCCGACTTCTTCAAGGTGAGACCTTACCCTCGGAACAATCGGCTCCGCCCGGCTCCATAATCCAACGCACCCATGGAAATAAAAAGAGCGTGATGGGAAAGTGTGGGTCACTGGAATGAGAGAGGAGAGACGAAGATGGGGAAAGGAAAGAGAAATAAATAAATATAAATGGCAGCCTATATCCACATGGATCAAGAGATGCGAATAATGACATTTTCCGTGTGAGAGAAAAAGAGAGAAAGTTCCTCCAATCTCCACCATCCACGCCCAGAGTGAAACTCGTTATCTTTTCCCACCTTCTCTCGGCGCACATTGTGTGAGAATTTCTTCGGAATATAGAAAAAGTGGAATAACGTTGGCACATTTACATAATAATGTTTAAATAACAAGAACATTATTGACATGTATTAAATAGACGCACATGAGCGTTTCAGCAGGGAAGCATACGTTAGTCTGTAGCGTATAGTGTCATTAGCTGCGTGTGCTAAACAACCAGATGTCTTGACAGTGGTGTGCAAAAAAACAGCGTTTCTCTGGCACGTCGGGGGCCGCAGCCAATCACAGCAGCGCAGCTCCTTACAGTGGAGGCAATTAAATGCGAGTTGTTTACAGTACGATAATAGGATGTTTATTGTGCTGTGGGGAAAAGCTAATTAAAGCAGGATTATATGGAATTAAATTCACGGTGATAAGATTACACCAGGGTTCTCCCGCCCGTGGCGTCGATGGGTCCTGGTGTGTGGATTAGGAGATAGTAGAGTGGAGAGGAGTAGATATCTTACAGGGGCTGTAAGGACTGATGTTACATCGAAAGATCTGTTTCATAGTTCTAGAATTCTTATCAATGTTCCATTGCTCTTCTTTAAATTCTAATGCAGCGCTTTAGATCTCAATTTTAATTCCTATTCTAAAGTCCTTCAACTCTAAATTGAAGTTATAATCGGCACTTCTAGAACTCTACATCTAAATTCTAATCAACAGCTTTGCGACTGTAGTTCTTGTGCTGTGGTTCACATCGGCGGCCACTAGGGGGCACCGTAGGTCAACATCACAAAGCACCATTATGTACCTACAGAAATGAGAGGAGATGATGATGGTAATGACGAAGGCACTAATCATCCTGTTAGTATGATTGCTACGGGGATAAATGAACAGCAACCAGAATATGCCTCAATCATACAGTTAGCTTGGGAAACACGTGGGCATTAAAACAAGCATCACATTGAGTTTGGGCTTGATTTTGAGGATGTTCAGACAGTTTAAGAGCAGAATTGACAAGTACGTCCCGTGTGAGGAATTTAAAAAGTATGTTTAACTTTCCTTCTCTTTATCCCCCCCCCCCCCCCCAGACGAAGCTGCCCCCATCCTCCCCCCTCTTCCCCATGGCGTTCCCCCGCTGTCTCCATGCCCCGCTGCAGCGTCTGGAGCAGTACTGCCACGCCCTACAGGAGCTGGGGGGCCTCAACCCCGCCTCCGACTCCGCCCTCTCCATGCTCAGACACGCCCAGCGCCACGGCGAGGACCTCCGCGCCAGCGACCTCATCGTCGGCTGTCCGGTGAGAACGCCCGATGAAAAGTCTGCTGTGGTATCATAATAAAGCATGCAATAAATTTTACTTAATACTTGTTGTGAAAACGCTAGACACACTGTAACAACACGCATTAGGAGCTGCTGTACAGTCGGCACTGGGCCGGGGAAGACGCCTGATGTAAATTCCTGACTTGTTTTTGTGTTCGTTTATATATAATATGAAAATGTAGCTCTGTCTTTTCAATTTTCTTTCCAACCCGGGATAAGCCTATTGGAGCAGTAAGCTTCAGTCTAAAAATGACATGTCTCTTGAGTTGGTTTGACCTTTTAATTGGTCCAAAAAATTTATTGGACCTTTTAAAGGGTCCAAAAATGTTGTTGCTCTGTAGGCTTCTAGCTCTGTGTTTCCTGCTGATATCATGATATCACTACTTTTTGATGGCATAACTCTACGGAAGCCTTATGGGCCCATGCTAATATGCAGTCTAAATAATAATCATATTGAATATAAAACAATAACTCAAAATATCCAAACTAGACATTTACTAAATATGGCTTTTACATTTAACAAAAACGACCAAAATGTATTAAAATGTCACCTTGTCAAGTCACTTTCATCCTTAATCATTATATCTATTTTTGATAAATCTAAAGATAATATAAAATAATAATAAATATCTTGGAAGAGATCTATAGGAAAAAGACGATTAGATTAGACTATTATGATTGCGAGCGATTGAGGTTAACAACTACACAGGTGGATACCGTGGTCACAGCAACGTTTGGTTGAGTTGATTAAGAAAGGCCATATTAACGGTAATACTCAAAGTGCACCACAAGGAGACGCTAAAATACTGCAGGAATCCACCAGCGGGCGCTGCTGCTCTACGACACACACACACTCTCACATACTCAAACAGACACACATATTCTCACACTCACACACACGCTCACGCTCACACTCCGACTGTGAGAGGGATGGAGGAGATTAGGATCCCTCCCTCTGGGGTGCTTTTAAAACTCATAAAATAACGGAGCGCAGGTGTGTGTGGTCTGTGTGTGTGTGGGGGGGGGGGGGTCTGTGTGTGTGTGTGTGTGTGTGTGTGTGTGTGTGTGTGTGTGTGTGTGTGTGTGTGTGTGTGTGTGTGTGTGTGTGTGTGTGTGTGTGTGTGTGTGTGTGTGTGTGTGTTAATGTGCATGTGAGAGCCAATAAGTGTAAGCCTGTGTGAGAGAAATATGTGCGTTTGTGTGTGTCTGCGTATATATATAGGTGTGGGTGCGTGTGTGCGTCCTTGTGTGTGTCAGTGTGTGTGTGTGTGTGTGTGTGTGTGTGTGTGTGTGTGTGTGTGTGTGTGTGTGTGTGTGTGTGTGTGTGTGTGTGTGTGTGTGTGTGTGTGTGTGTGTGTGTTTCTGCCTGTGTGTGTGCGAGTGTGTGTGTTCATGTGGGTTCCACACATGTTTGAAGCATCACTTATCGTAGCCCACACATCAGGGGCGGTTTATAAATAAAGTAGTGTGTACTGTGGTACGAGTACTGCCATACAAGTACTGCGTCCCCACATAAAACCCTAAGCCTCTGCTGAATGACGGCTTCTCCTAATTCTGTTAGTGCTGAGTGTTTGGGTGGGTGTGTGTACGTGTGCGTATGTGTGTGCGTTTGTGTGTTTGAGTGTGTTTGTGTTCACGTGTGCGTTTGTGTGTGTGTGTGTGTGTGTTCTTTCACGTGCGTGTGTTTGTGTGTGCATGTGTGGGCCCTTGCTGTAAATATTTGTACTAGTTTTTGAAGCCGTGTGCACTCAAACAAACAAAATACTGCGGGAGAACTTGTGTGTGTGTCTGTCTATCTTTCTTACTCTTTCTTGATACGTTTTTACACGTTTTAGGTTTTATTAAAATGTCTGCTTTTATGTTTGTCATAAATATATGGCCTTTTAAGCCCTTTGAGACTGTATATATATATTTTTACTTAAATGTTATATAAATATAAGGGAAAGGAAATAAGTGCATGAATGTACTTAAATATATATTTTTCAATGTATTTGGGCTACTTACCAATTGTATATATTTTGTTATGTATATTTCTATGTATATATTCCTATCTCTGTGAGCTCAATTCAACTATATTAAAGAGTGTATATATATATATATATATGTACAGTATGTATAATCTATGTGTGTGTGTGCTCCCTGCAGGTGTGTGTGTCGGAGCGGGGGGACCTGGTGAGGCAGGGGGAGCTGGTGGTGTGTGGGGGGGCGGGCGCCCGCAGGAAGAAGGGGGGGGTCCGGACGGTCTTCCTCTACCAGAACATCCTCATCTTCACCAAGAGGAGGACCTGCAGCGCCGCGCGCACAACTTACACACACAAACACCACATCAAGGTACACACACACACACACACATACACACACACACACACGGAATCAAGGTACACGCACACAAACACACTCACTCACTAACTCAAATAATCGAAACACACACAAAAAAAAACATGATCAAGACACACCCCCGCACACAGCATCAAGGTACGCACACACAGACGCACCACCCCCACACACACAAACACAGCGGGAAGGTCCACACACACTAACACACAAACACACACTCACACACAAACACACACACACACACACACACACACACACACACAGCATCAAGGCACACACACACACAGAAACGCTCACTGGACTCATGCCAGGCTCAAGCTGCATGGAGTGCACCGGGTAACGGCTGGATTTATTCGCAACATGCAAAGTGGATCGTGAGATTTGACTCGCATTGTTCTGAACCACACGCTCCGCGTGAATAATTGATGAGCTCATTTCCGCACCTCTTCAAAAACACGTAGGCATCCGTGAGCACAACACCGAAACCTACACGCATCTAAAGAAACCGTTCGAAAGAGATGAGCTGAGCTGAGCTTTGTGTCGAGGCGTCCGACGGCGGCCTGCATCGGCCGCAGCCCTCTGACCGTCCTTTGCATTTGAGAGAAGTTTCATAAGAGACCCCTGTCCTGGCGTTAACCCCCTCACACACCCCCCCCCCCCCCCCCTCACCCCCCCCAGAGCTGCGAGATGGGCCTGACCCAGAGCGTGGGCGAGGACGGCCTGCGGTTCGAGGTGTGGGTCCGCCAGGCGCCGCGGGGCCGCGACGTGCTGACGCTGCAGACCCCCACGCCGGCGCTGCGGGAGGCCTGGGCGCAGGACGTGGCCCGGCTGCTCTGGACGCACGCCATCAACAACACGGGTACGAGAGGGGGGGGGGGGGCGGGAGGGGCTGCATCGATCTGTGTCTGAACCTCTCTCTTCGAACTGCCGAGACGTTCCCTGCGTTTAAACGATGGCGGTCCAACATGAGGCTGGTGTATGACGCGTAATATATATTAAAAAATATATATATATCTTAAAAAATTGGTGCTACAAGTATATAAATATATAGGTAATAAAAACAGTAATCCAGCCATAAACCACAGCAGTTAACCCCGTCTTGGTTCACATCAGGATCTACATTAGGACTAGAGAGTTTGGAGAGTAGAATCGTCTGAATACTCGGTGTTAGCCAGTCCCAGCTGGTAGCCATCTTGGATCCTGGGAAATCCGACAGCTTCCTGTCAACAGTCTCCTCCCCCCTGCGGTGAGTCCAGTTAGAGCTGCCATGGGCCCATCGCTCAGGGTTACCATAGTATCCGTTGGTCCATTTTTCAAATTTTTGTTCATTTAAAGGCACAAACGCGTCCTCCACTGGGGACCGGCTAGTGCAGAGGCTTCTTATTACTCCCAGCCCAACGGTTGTCGGGTCGATTCCCCACGAGTAACCTGTAGACCTCCTTGAGGAAGATACCCTCTAACCCCTACCTGCTCATGTATTGTTGTCTTTGCTTCCGTTTATTGTATGATTATTTAATTCCAAGAAATGATAAGAACACTCAATCAGATTCAGTGATTTGATCTACTTTTAAAATTACGACTCAAATGAAAAAAGCCATTTTGACCTTCCGTTGACTTGGTTTGAGTAAAAATATGGAACATATCATTATGAAACTAAGACAACATTTGAATGAGGAATTGAATAGCCAGGACTGAACGGTAGAGTAACGCAGTCTGTGCTCTGCAGAGCTGTGTCTGAAGGAGTCCCTCTGCATGGGCATGTCCAGCAAACTGCTGCTGGACGTCACCGGCCCCCACTGCCCCGAGACCGACTCCATCAGCACCCTGACCGACAGAGGTACCCCGCACACGCACACACACACGCACACCCGCAGACACACGCGCTCGCGCACTCACAGACACACACGCACGCACTCACACACACACACACACACACACTCACGCAGGTCAGAATTTAATGAGTGTTGACGTCACTCAAACATGAAAATCATAATGTTAATATATTTTTAAGAAAATATATATTAACTATGTTACTGTGCAAAAAGACCATACATTGTTCAGAATTTCTCTCTCTCTTGCTCTCTCTCTCTCTCATTATACAATATTTTCCTCACATTCATTTTACATCAAATTGTAAAACGTAAGTACCAAGCACCACGTTGTGATAGGCCCGCCCACCTGCTACTAACAGCCAGTCAGAAACTAGAGTAAAAAAAAAGAATAATTCCTGGATTCATGAATGGGTGTAATACATGACTCTAACCAGCAGGGGTCCCACAGAGCAGAGAATCCCGGTGGTATTCAACGCATGAATTGTCCTCCAAAATAGACAGGATGTTAGAGATGTAATGTGGGAGAATTCCATCCGTCTCTCTCGCTCTCTCTCTCTCTCTCTCTCTCTGCTCACACACATTCTGTACTCAAATATCAGCAATAGAAGGTGATACTACAACATGGAAGTCGAACTTGACCACAGATAGTATATTACAGTGATATCTGTTTTCAAATATGAATGAATATTAGCACTATTGAGAACAACATTTGTTATAATAATGTTAATCATGTTAATAAGCTAATAATGAATGATGATGATGATGATGATGATAATAGTAAAGAACAGCAAAACCCTTTCCACCGTGTGACCTACAGTTCAGTCCTCACCTGTTTCTCACCTGTTACATTTTAATGTATTTGTAGTAAACGGTTTCATTTACCTTCCTCTCTCTCCCCCTCTCTCTGACATCTATCTCCCCCTCTCACTCGATGTCTTCCTCTCTCTCTCTCTCTCTCTCTCTCTCTCTCTCTCTCTCTCTCTCTCTCTCTCTCTCTCTCTCTCTCTCTCTCTCTCTCTCCCCAGTCCACAGTAGTTGTTCTGACTCGTCCTCGGTGGGGAGCCAGAAGGAGGGGGGGTCTCCCGCCTCTGGGAGGGAGCCCAGAAGGAGCTCTGGGTCCTCCTGCTACACACTGGTACACACACACACACGCACAAACAGGTTCACTAGTACAAACACCCACACATGCACTCAGTGGTACACACACATACATGCATGCCCACACAAACACACACATACCGACTGGTACACACGCACACACACATAGACACATGTGTCTATGTGTGAGATTTTATCATGGAAAAATGCCCACATTTCTTGGAATCCATGTTGTATAGTCTGAATGTGTTGCCCAATGATTACACACACACACACACACACACACACACACACACACACACACACAGACACAGACACAGACACACACATACATTTAAATGTCTCCCAATCTCTTTATCTAGCAAACAGAATAAAACAGATTGGCAAACAGACTGTGAAAGGAACAGATTGACACTCACACACACACACACACACACACACAGTCCAAGTGGTTCAAACGCACAGAGAAGAGTTATGTACATATTTAACAACAGAGAATGGTTTTAGCTCTGCCGTGGGGACACAAACATACACACACACACACACACACACACACACACACACACACACACACACACACACACACACACACACACACACACACACACACACACACACACACACAGACTGAAAGATGTTGTGTTTTCTTTTTCTCCCAGCAGAGTGGCTCACCGTCCACAGCTGTGTAGGAGCCTGGTTCATCTCAAACCCCAGTACGCACTCTTCTCTTCTCTACACGGCACCGTACTATACTGTTCTACACTGTACTGCACTGTTCTACACTGTACCGTACTGTACTGATGTCATGCTAGAGCCCAGGATAACTCTGGCCTAGATATCATCTGGCGTTGACTTCTGTTCTCTCTCTCTCTCTCTCTCTCTCTCTCTCTCTCTCTCTCTCTCTCTCTCTCTCTCTCTCTCTCTCTTTCCTGTTCCTCTCCTGCCTCAGGAACTGGAGTGAAGATCATTATAAAAACATCTCGCAATCTCCGGCTGATATCTGGACTCCAGCTGGACATGAAAACAGAGGAGGAAAACAACCAAGCAAAGACACTGCACAACTATTTCAGTCACTCCCTCTCTTTCCTGTGCAATTCCTACCTCACATGCCCTTACAACTCCCTCCCCCCAACCTTTACTCTCCATAGGAAAAAGAAAACTACTCTCAAAATTGACTGCTCACATCCCAATCCCCCCCCCCCCCCCCCTTAATATAAGCTTCACATTTCACCCCCTGAGGCAGGAAGGAAGGATGCGATGCATTTTAAACAAACCAAAGAGAAGAGGATCCAAACTGTCCCTTGCCCCAGAAGAGCCCTCTGCGAGCCGCCATCTTGGATCTGCCTGTCTCAGTCGCTGGCGGAGACATTGACACCAGAGGCTCTTCAGAGCCACAGAGAGACCATTGTCTGCCCCCCGACTCCCCACTAGGCCAAACCACTTGGTCTCTAACACACTGACAGGCTGACTGGCTGGGTCACTGATAGGCTGACTGACTGGTTCACTGACTGGTAGACTGGCTGGGTCACTGATAGGCTGACTGACTGGTTCCCTCAATGGCTGGAAGACTGACTGGTTCACTTACTGGCTGACTGACTGATAGACTGGCAAGGTTGCTGACTGAATTACTGACTGGCTGATTGACTGGTTCACTGACTGGCTGACTGACCTGTAGACTGGCTAACAGACTGACTGGTATACTGACTGGATAACTGAGGTGGCTGACTGAATGGTTCACTGACTGACTGACTGACTGACTGACTGACTGACTGAGTGGTGGTTGGCTGACTGACTGACAAGTTCACTGATGGACTTGCTGGCTGAATTGCTGTAGATATCCATCGGATAGTAACAGGAAATGATGCGTGGGTACGCGGAGTGGAGTGTATTGAGTCATCGTCGGCCATTTTGACAACACTGATGGAGGGGGTTCTGGCTTTTGAAACTTGGCACCCCTCAGTCTCTCTCTCTCTCTCGCTCTCTCTCTCTGTCTCGCTCTCTGTTTAGTGTGTGTGGTATAGACCAGGTGAGATTAAATCTATGGAAATGAGATTGAGGGAGTGTACACATTAACACACTCATGTGTGCGCTCACACACAACCACACGCACACAAACACAAAGACAGTCATGCGTTACGTGGAATTACACACGCACACACACACACACAATGCACACTGGCTCACACTATAGCGGGCAGACATTCCTATTGTTGTGAAACAGAGGGGCACTGTTCACACACACACACACACACACACACACACACACACACACACACACACACACGTACACATACCTAGTCTCTTGCACACACATACACACTCATATGTCCTCTCTCACCCACACACACCCCTCTCCCACAGCGTTGTGAGTCCTTTGTAGAGGCTGGTACAGATGAGCGGAAAGCTCACAACGACGGGCCGGGCCCTGTTACAGGAAGTGGCCCCTTAAGCCCCGCCCTGATTCAATCACCAGGGCCTGTGTTACCGTAACAACCATCTATACATTTTGGGAATTCTGCATTTACTTGGGCTAATGCTGTTCCTCTGTTGTTGTTGTTGTTGTTGTTGTTGTTGTGGTTGTTTGTTGTTTGTGTTTCAAACAACGTTGAACCAAAGATTCACAGCTCGTAATATAGGAATTGAGGCCTTGGCATTTTCTGTTAGTTTCTACGATTTTTACATGTTAACGGCATAACAAAAGAAAATACAAAGCCTAAAGATGCTTTTTCTATCGTGACGGACAATCTTTTTATACTAATAATGATATTTAATGATATACCTTTTTGAATGTGTTTTTAATGGAATAATGTCATATACAGGTGAATCTGCAGTGTTATTTTGGATAATAGCCTCAATTGAATGTGTTTTCTATTATAATAACATGCATCTCTGTATTCAAACAATCTTCCATTATTTCTTTTAATTCTTGATGTTTCCTTGAACCAACAAAGAAGGAAACAGGTGTTTTTATGACTTTGGTTTAAAGATGTTTTTAAAATAAGGGAAAATGCAATGCTCCACCTGGGCTAAACGTGCCTTAGCTAAGCTTAGGGTTGACCTGCATCTCTAACTCGCGGTGTATTGTTTGAGCCGCGAGCTTGGAAATATACTGCAGGTCAGCCAAACAAACTGGAAAACTGCCTTTAAAGACGATAGTGGTGTCGATACCGCACATAACTTTGTATTAAGCATCTCATCAACGACAGCAGCCTGTCAATAATGCTAAGCTCGAAAGGCCTACCTGAGCTACAAAGGCTAGGTTACAATCCCACACGGCAGGGTGCTCTGAGTCCAAAAGGGTATTGTGCTTTTTTTATCCAAGTGATTTCCCGGCCCAAGCCCTCCTTCTGGGGGTAACTCTGCTTGAAAATGTACAAAAAGAGTGAAAAACAGAAAGTAGAAAGAAAGGAATTGCAAATGACTATTGAGCTGTACTGAATCAATATGTAATTTTCAGGCTCGAAGACGTCCGCTCAATTCCTAGCCTATAGGTGTTTGGTGCGTTGTGTTTATATCGAATACAACGTAATGAATGCCATATTTCATTCTCCTTGCCGTATATAGATTTTACAAACATATATATATATATATATCGTTATACTCATAGTTTCCAGAGCCGACGTACCACTGCAGTGTTTGTGTACATAGAAACTATATATTCTCTTCTGCATACTCTCTGTGTAACGACCTACTCTCTGCAACGATGTTTACATTTTTAGGGGCAAAAGGCATCGGAATTTCAGAATTTGGAATGTCTGGGAAAAAAAGGAAAAATATTCGGCTGGGCTTATGATGTACTTGATGAGGATTGCTCTCTCAAATCGAAATAAAACTGGATGCCAACCGCCGTCTGTGTGTGTGTGGGGGGTTGTATTTTTTATTTTTTTTTCAAAGCTTTGCGGACCGATAGAAAAAGGGCGGGAGAGGGAGGTAAAGAGGTAGTGCTTGAACTGTAGGAGAGAGAGAGAGAGGGCCCCGGGCCCTTCAGAAAGAGGCCCCAGGTCCTCTTTAGCCCAGCGAGTACTGTAATGAGCTCGCCAGCTGGTTCGAACCACAGCCACCAGGAACCAGACGTGATTCCACACGCACGCCCGCAATCACACGCACGTGTGTGTGTGTGTGTGCATCTGTCTTTGCGGTTGGGTGTGTGTGTGTGTGTGTGTGGGAGACGACGCAAGAGATTAGAGATAAGAGGTGTTTGTGTGTGTGTGTGTGTGTGTGTGTGTGTGTGTGTGTGTGTGTGTGTGTGTGTGTGTGTGTGTGTGTGTGTAAGAGAGAGAGAGAATGTGTAACAGGAAAGGCCTTAGCTGGGTGAGAGAGGAGACGGGTGAGAGACAGTAGGTGGGAATGTAGAGAGCGAGGGAGCAGAAAGGGGCAGACAGAGCAGGCCCAGTCACGGGAGGAGGCTGGGGGAGAGAATGAAGAGGGGGCTTATAGAGGGGGGGGGGGAGAGAATGGGAGGACAAAGACGCAGGGTGGTATAGCAGAGTTCAGAACTTTTCCTTTTCTCCGGCGGAGAGAACAGAGAGGGCGAGCGAGCAGTGGAATGGATAGAGGGAGAGAGAGAGAGGGGAGAGAGGGGGAGGAGGAGAAAGGGGTATAGAGTGAGAGAGGTAAAGGGGGAGAGAGAGGTAGAGAGAGGTGTAGACGGATAGAGAGAGAGGGGTAGGTAAAGAGTGGGGCAGAGGGAGGGTGAGAGGGATGGAGGGGTGAAGAGAGAGAGAGAGAGAGAGAGGGGTGTTGACAAAGGGAGTGAGAGCGGGGCGAACAAAGGGAACGTGAAGAGAATGAGTCGGGGGAAACATCAAAGGGATTTTTCAGGCCCCGTTACCGGGACAACAGACATTTGCATGCGATTAGCTTTTTACATCATATTAAGAAGGGGTTGGGGTGTGTGTGTGTGTGTGTGTGTGTGTGGAGAGAGGGGGGTGGGTTCGCAGGGAACTATAGATCATACACACACACACACACACACACACACACACACACACACACACACACACACACACACATAGTCATACACACAGACACACACAGGAGCACTGTAAAGAGGGAGAGAGAGACGCTGGTCATCTCAAGCGGATGAACTGACTTGTGGGCGGCCAGCCAAGCAGATCTTTTGAAAGAGAGAGAGAGAAAGACAGAGACAGGGAGAGAGACTGAGAGAAGGAGAGTGAGAGAGAGAGAGAGAGAGAGAGAGAGAGTGTTGGCGAAGACACAGCTGGGTGACAGGGCAGACATTTTGAGAGGTCAGCCATGATGGACGCATGCGATGCAACAGAAAGAAACACCAGGAAAAACACAACCGTTTACAGGTTACAGTTTACTAGTGTGGCAACCGATCGACCAACTACCTAACCTGGTTGGTCGGTAAGTCGGTCGACCAAACGACCCAGCCCAACTAGGCTTGCGCTGAACAAACTTGTGGACTCTGAATCTCCCCTGGGGTTTTTCTTATTCAGGAATAAACAAACTGTGTTTTAATGAGCTGGATAGTAAGCTTGTTGATACTGAATAGAACAAGAACAGAATCAGAACAACAGGCTTAACGTAACCGTGTGTGTGTGTGTGTGTGTGTGTGTGTGTGTGTGTGCGTGTGTGTGTGTCTGACATATGGCCGTCATATCCTGACAGAGGAGCACGTAAACACCAACAAAATGGCGAACGCGTATCTCGCACAGAGCTGAAATTCAATATTAACACCTCATTATGACGCGCACACACACAAACACACACACACACACACACACACACACACACACACACACACACACACACACACACACAATCCGAGGCAGCAGCCATATCATGTGAAATATTTTTCCCTCATTCCACCTCTTTTCCCCTTTCTTTACAAAATGCCGTTAAACGCTGTGTGTGTGTGTGTGTGTGTGTGTGTGTGTGTGTGTGTGTGTGTGTGTGTGTGTGTGTGTGTGTTAAATGTGTTTGCACGGCCGTACACCCCCCACCCGCCAACTGTGACATTACACCACCATGTCCTCCCCCTCCCTCCCTCATTTCTCTGTCTCTCCATCCATCCACGTCCAAACCCCGTCTCTCTCTCTTTCCCTCTCTCCCCCCTCCCGCCATTCTTTTCTTCCCCCGTTATCCTTCCATCATTCTTCCTCTTCGATCCCTCCTCAAATATATATATCTCCTCCCCCTTTCCCTCCCTCTCTCCCTATCCCTCTGTCTCTACCCCTCCCTCGTTTGGTCGTGCTTTATTTCTCTGGCCTGTTTGTGTGTGTGTGTGTGTGTGTGTGTGTGTTTGTGTGTGCGTGTGTGCGTGCACGCGTGTCTGCATGTAATTGTATGTGTGTGTGTATGTATGTCTGGGACTTATGTGATTATGTGTGTGTGTGTGTGTGTGTGTGTGTGTGTGTGTGTGTGTGTGTGTGTGTGTGTGTGTGTGTGTGTGTGTGTGTGTGTGTGTGTGTGTGTGTGTGTGTGTATTTCTGTGATGCCTCAGTGCCCTCAGTATTGTGGCTGCATTGTGCCAGTAGGCGTCGCCGTGACAGTGGTTGTCACGGCGACATTGTGATGGGGAGGAGAGGGAAGGAGACAAGTGGAGAGGAGACCATTGGAGGGGAGAAGCCAGGAGGCAGGAGAGGAAAGGTGATAAGTGGAGAGGGAAGGGGAGAGGAGACCAGGGGGAAACCAGAGACAAGGAGGAGAGGGAGAGAGAGGGGAAGGGGGAGAGCGGAGAGGGTGAGAGAGAGAAGAGAAGGGGGGGAGAGGAGAGTAGGGGGTGAGGGGGGGAGAGGAGAGTAGGGGGTGAGGGGGGAGGAGATGGGGTGAGAGCAGGAGGTGGTAAGGGGAGGAGAGAGGAGGTGTATTGCTGTATCGATACTCTGACACTGCGACAAAAAGGACAGCAGCTATAGCCACAATCACTCCACCTTTGCACCCTCCATCTCTCCCTATAGTCTCTCTATCCATCTCCCCCCCCCCCCCCCCCCCCCTTCCTCTCCTCTATCCATCTCTCTCCACACCTTCATGGATCTCCTTCCCCCCCTTCTGTTTTTGGACTACACCCCCCTTACCTCACCCCCGCCCCCTCCCTCTAATGCACACACACAAACACACACATACACACACACACACACACAGGGACACATCTGCCCCCTCCTCCCCAAATCAATTCCTCCTCCCCCTCCCGCCGTCTCTCAATTGATTTCCCACAGACCTCCTCTAAATATGTACATATCGATCTCCTCATCCCTCACTCCTTCCCTTCTGTCTTCGCCTCGCGCGCCCCCTCCCTTCCCTCTCTCCTTCCCTTGTTTTAACTCAAACATCTATCAGATTTCACCCCCTCCTCCACCCTAAACCTCTCCCCCCGCCCTCCCCTCTACCTTCGCCCCTTATCTCACTCCATCGCTTTTTTCTCACACTCACTCACTCACTATATGCCCGCCTGCCCTCCCGCCCTCCCTCCCTCCTCCTGCACTCTCTCTCTCTCTCTCTCTCTCCGTCTCCTCATCTTTCATTTCATCTCCCTATTCTTTCCCTTTCTCTGTGCCATCTCTCCCCTCCTCCTCCTCCTCCCCCTCTCTCCCTCCTCCTCCTCCACCTCTCTCTCTCTCCCTCTGTTTTCCTCTCGTCTCTCTGTTTGTCTCTGTGTCTCTCGCCCTCTGCATATTAATTGGTGCATTTCTGCTGCGGCGCAGAAAACAATCAAAGCGTCAGGCGCGGGTGATGATGCCATTGTGGCAGACGCACACACACACACACACACACACACACACAAACATGCATGTTTGCAGGCAGACGCAAACACAGACACACACACATAGGCGCCCGCTTGAAAACACACACACACACACACGCAGTCACACACAAATACATGCATGTATGCGGGCACACATACAAGAAAGAAAACAGGCAGAAACCTACACAAAGAGAGACAGAAAGGCAAATACACACACACACACGCACATACAAACAGGGGCGCGCACACACACGGAGACAGATGAAATGGAAACACACACACAAGCTTGCTTGGAATACATTAGAAGGGCGGCATGCATGTATGCACATGCACACGCCAGTAGGCCCAGACACAATCAAAATCTGACACACACACACAGGCATTGATTTACCATAGACGGACCAGCATGCACTGCACATATGCCACTCTCCCCCAGCCAGACTCAGATACACAATAACAGGATTACAATGATCCTGGAGATATCGTCTGCGTCAGAACAAACATTTCACCAATTCAAATGTTTATATTTTCACAACATCAAGCCTGGAAATGGATACAAAGAAAATATCCGTTGCCCGACGTGGGTTATAAATATACAACAATGTGCTACATTTTTTTAATAGACTATTTATTTCTTGCGTGTGCTTTTTTTTTCTTTACCCTTTTTGTGATTACATAACGGTAGCTTCAACGCATTGGTGACACGTTGAAACTCTCCAAACTCGGTGCTCGTGGAGGTGTGCCCTGCAAGGGGTCAAAGGTGGAGAGGCGCGTGGGCTTTGCTTTAAAACGCTGTACACTTCACGCACGCACGGGCCCACGTGGCCACATAACTCTCCTCGCGCGAACGCCCATGTAGAAATACAGAATGTAGAGGGAGAGGAAAATAGCCTTTGATAAAAGTTGAATTCGGAGCTGGTGAAAGGCTCGAGGTTTACATTCAACGGAAAGCAAAGCTCATATGGAGAAGGGTTGACTTCACCGTTGCTTTACTGCCAGTGAATACCTGACACCAACTTTGGGATACAACTTTACTATGCCACCTGCTTTTTAAAAGACGGTCACAAAAAGTGTGTGTGCATTTGCTTCCGGGTGCCTATGAAAAGCTTCTAAACGCGTTTTCCGGTCTGTTGCTCACTTTCAATACTTTGATCCTTAGGAAACTTTTTAGATCGTGTTCCCAAATTGTCCAAAAATACCGCAAATCTAAAAGAAAACAGCCGCGCGAAGGTGCCTGCTGCACGGGCTGCCCGGCACCGCTGCCCCGCGGTGTGACCTACGCGTTTTAAAATGGTGCTTGTGCGGTTAAAATTACATTTCCATCCTACATCGCTCACCCACCCACTCCTACCGCTCCCCTATTCACAAACTACTGCACAATAAATGGATCTGTGGAGGAAAAAAATGCAAGAAAGACAGAGGGAGAGAAGAGAAAGGGAGGAGAGAAAAGAGAGAGAGACCGAGGGGAGGGGGAAACGGCGTATGCTTGTATACAACCCTGATTTCCATTTTTTTCCCAACTCGTAATGTATTTAATTCAAGTGAAACGTAATCATGACGTGTCGTGTCATTAATCTCCTCGCCGCCTCTCCCGTAAGTACGCCGAGTCTTTACTTTCATCATATAGGCTTTATCCCGTTTATTCACCTCAATAACCATCCGGTGGATATTTACATCTACTTTTGGCTGACATGAAACAGCAACGCGTCGCTATCCGGTAAAAAAAAAAAGACATTTCCAAAAATGCTCAAATTTTTACTGCGTTTGTTGTTGTTTTTCCACGTAAAAAAACAAAAATATCTGTCGACGACTTTTTTTTCTTGCCTCCACCGGTCTGATAACTGACACCATAGTTGTTGTTCAATGCATCGTTTTACATTTACTCGGTTTTATTTGGCAGTGTCTCAGTTTTTACACCTGGCAGTTCTGATGTGTGTGTGAGTGATTGGCGTCGCGTCCCGCCAGGCTATAGTGGAGCATGTATGTAGCCTCGCGCATACATGACACGCACTGAACGTCATGTATGTAGCCGGTGTATGTGCGCGCATGCATGTAGCCCATGAAAACCCATTCTTGCCGTGACATGACAAAAACGGTGAAAAAAACAACATGTGCATGACATAGTTTGACTAAGGTTTTGCAAGTACTAGGCGACACGACTATAAGTCCCATACGTTAAATTGCATTGTTGTAATAATGATCCACTTCTTGCAATGATGGTGTGTGTGTATGTGTATAAAAGTAATGGGGATGTATTTGAGAACTGAACTTATTTGAAATAAGTTTTTTTCCCTACTGTGCACCCTAGTTGCACTGAAATGAGCACTTTGGTTTAACAGTGAATGCCTTATACAACCAACCTCTCCGCGATCTCCCGTTAATCTTTCCCTAACGCAAGGTTTGACCAAAGTGTCTTTATCGAATGGCTCATGTTCTAGAACATGTTATTTCTATTCTGATAAGCCACAGGCATTCGGCTCCGCTAAAGTAGATTTAAAGATGTTGGCCAGTGGTTTACAAAGCGACCGCGAGTGTAATTTCTAGGTAAATGCGATTAGCTCGACTAATTCTTTTGTTGGAGGCTGTATTAGGACACATGTATGGCATTGTTTTCCAGATAAGCTTTGCCACTTTGTATCAAAGATATGCGCCAAACGCCACAGAGTCACTCTGAAGACGTTATCCTGGTTCGCTAAAGTTTCCCCAGAGGTTGTTTTTAGGTTAGTAGTATTATAGTTGTCCTAAGATTACCTTCGCTGTCTACAGACTGCAAGCAAGTGATTTCACAAGAAAGTAGCAAGTGTGGCGTTCAACCCCCCCCGTGCGTTCACACCGTGGCGATATAAGTCACCGCTTTCTGTCCACATTTCACCCCCAAAAAATGGGATTCCTAATATGTCACTTTTGGGGGTAATGTCGGCGGAGATTGGCAGAAGATTCAAGATGAAATCCATGATGGCACTTTTCCCGTCCTCCCTCTCCCTGCTCGCCCTCTCGTCTTTCCCCTCCCTTGGTCTTTTGTATAGAAAATTTAGGAACAAAATGGAGCAGGCGAGGAGAGAGCGATAGATAGGTTACATGACACACACACGCCACCCCCGACTTCTCTCGGTGACGACCCAAACTCACCCAGATCTCCGCGTTTTTTATCGCGATTTTACGTGATAAATGTGCCACGGACGACCCTCCGCAAGCTGGTGGTTCACGTTCACGTTTTAATTCGCGGTGTTTTATTAAAGCGCGCGGGCCGAGCATTGTTTGTTGATCGTTATTTATTTCATTAACGTGTGTTCTAATTGAGGAGATGGCCGCGAGAGGAAAGAGGGGGAAAGAGCGACTGAAAATGGTTGCACGTTATTGACGCACATCACACGGGTGAGGAGGAAATTCCTCACCAGATAAGGCGCAGACCGACGTGTCATTTCGGTTTGACCACAGTCACTCCCAACACGTCCCGTAGTATTTTCATAGGAAATCCTTTTAGAAAAAAAGCCAACAACCCTATTTTTATTTTTAAAAAAAAAAATCCCACACTTTAGAGAGTTGTGTTTGTGAGAGATAGAGAAAGGGGGAAAACGGGGGCTGACATTTTTGGCTTGTCAACACATGCTGCCTTCACCTCTGCTCTCATCTCTCCCCTCCTTGTCTCTCTTGTTCAGGCTAATCTTATTAAATTGCTTTAATCACCTGCAATAACGCAAGTTAGCACAGATTGGAGCATTTCTACTCTACTGTTGCATTTGAGTTTAGTTTTTAGAGATGGCAAGCAGCGGCAGCATCAACAACAGTCACAACCTCCTAATATTTGAGTGCACTTTCCCACCCACACAGGTTGCTGTACCCTACACAATAATCTAATGAATAGTCTCTGTGCATTTTAATTAGGCGCTCGCTAACCAAGAGCAAGTACACAACCGTGCTGCGGACGAGGAGGAGAGGAGAGGGGGACTAATGGCTTTCTCTCTCTTTATTAAAGCCCCTCTTACCCTGTTGGTTTTGTTCCCATAGTTTCAACGTCTGTCCCCCACCACCACCACCACCACCACCACCTCCTCGTCCTCCTCCTCCTCCTCCTCCTCCACCACCCCATGCACCGCTACCTCCACGCTCTCGAGGAGCACATACATACACCACCCCTGCCCAGGTGGCGCTTAGAGGCAGAAGGAAAAGAGGAACGGAGAGAGAGAGAGGGAGTAGATAAGTGTAGCACCAATCAGGGTTTTCTGATTGATATAATTGGGTCATTAGTGCGTAGTGGGAGATGCACCTGCCTGCCCTCCGCCAGGGACAATCTCCTGACATTCTGAGCGTTCCTCCGCATTAGCGGCGTACTGTATTTAGAGCGCTCCCAGGCGTGCTTTAATAGTAGCAACACGCGCTCGCGTTAAGGTATTAAGGGCTTTTTTAGTGTAATGGCGCGTTTATCCAGGCAACACGCTGACCCCGGCCGGCCGAGACGGACCAGTAGAAGTTTGTATCTTAGGTGGTTTGTATCTGCCTCTCTTTGGCCCTCTCTCTCTCTCCTGCTCTCTATTTGTCTCGCTCTCAAACCCAGTGGTTCTCAACCTGTGGGTCGGGAGCCCTCTTGGGTTTTGCCCCGGGATGCACATGGGGTCGTGGGAGTTTGCTGACTTATACAATATAGATATTCGGCAATACGATTCGGATGCTCGTTTTTAAAGGTTTGAAAAGGTCTCATGAAAAGTACATGCAAATAGACTGCAAGCTGAGATGATTCATAGCCACGAAAGAGCGACCACAAATCACTTTTGTGGTATCGCAGTGCATGAACGTTCAAGACACTTGGCGTTGATAAGGTTAAACCGACTCCTGTGTGGTAGCAGAGCCACGCACACAAAACTGTAGGAAGTCGACGCATAAGACCAGGAAATGGGGTCGCAGGCCACGAAACAGGGTCGGCCGGCACTGGGTTAACGTCTCGCGTTAAGAGTGACGTCTCTGCCCCAGAACGGAAGGCTGAGATCATAATTTTAGACACCACCGCATCCTAAGGAGGTTACGGTGCCACTGGCTGGGGCCCGTCGTGGCTCGGGAGCGCGGGGATCTCGGTGCCTCTGGCCTCTGATCTGTCTGTCGCGGTCCCAGGCTACGCCCAGCCCCTGGGTTTGGAGGCCAAGAGTGGAGAGCAGAGCGGTGGTTCAGCCTCGGGCTGATCGAAAAAATGAAATAATTAAAAAAAAGGTGTTGTAACAGGTTTGGATCTAAAACCACCGCTACCAGTTGTAGCAAGGGGAAACGCTGGCACTGAGCTAACGCTGCCAATGTGCCCTCGAGCAATGCCTGGTGGAGTCGTTACTATCGTAGTGTGTGTGGGGGTTGTCAGTCGGAAGTGGTTAAGGAAATCTGGGGATAAAAGGTGTACTTTTCTCGTGCAGGACAAGGTGTGCTTTTCTTACGAGTAAGTAGTGAAATATGTGCTCTTTGTGAAGCAGGAGAGATGAAAGATACCGCACGGGTAGTACTAGAGCAGAGAAATATGTAACTATGTAACAATGGGTTTACCCTTCTATAAAAGAAGGAAAGAGGATTACAATGTGTACATTTCTAGTAACGCGGTAGAATTAAATAAAAATCCACAATGTGTTTTTCTAGTTAAGATGGTTGGGGAAAATGGGATAAATGTGTAATTTTCCGTTTGTGTATCTCGTGCGTGGCTCATTTGAGTTTGTGTTGCAGAAGGGCACTTAAGCAGTCCTGGTTGAATGAGGGGTCGTCTCTATTCACTAGACCAGGGGTTCCCAGACCGTTTCAAACCGTGACCCAACTTTGGCGGTCCTGCTATCCTGGGACCCACCAAATACTTAGTGCAGTAAACTAAGCAGTATGTGCTTATGACCACGCCAGTTGAAATGAGATTGAGGGACTTTTCTCTTTGTATGTCGCATCAACACAGTTTTCCCCTTGTCAGTCTTCAAATGTGCTAATGATCAAGTGCATCAGCATGCATTTACATGAAAAAAAGGATTGTGGTCCAGAGACCAAGTTGGCCCCCCTCATCTGACCCATTAATGGGTCGCAACCCGCAGTTTGAGAACCACCCCATTACACCACAATCTGTCTCTACGAAGAGAACCAGCTGACCTGCTGTAACCCCACGTCAAAGTTCATGAGGCTCAAAGCATTCTGGGAGATGCATTTCATTCCCTGACCGACTGGTGTCGGTGAGTGCACACCTGGTGTGTTTAATTGGTTTCATCACACCGGTTTATTGTCTCTCTGATCTCCACTTCGCTCTCTTTCTTCTTCTCTTCTATCTATCAAGCGGCATGCAGGTAACAACATGGAGGGGATTTGGAGAGTATGGAGGTGGGTGGGAGAGATGTTGAGGGTGGAGGTGGGAGGCTAGGGAGAGGGTGGTGGAGGTGGGAGGCTAGGGAGAGGGTGGTGGAGGTGGGAGGCTAGGGAGAGGGTGGTGGAGGTGGGAGGCTAGGGAGAGGGTGGTGGAGGTGGGAGGCTAGGGAGAGGGTGGTGGAGGTGGGAGGCTAGGGAGTGGGAGAGGGTGAGGGTGGTGGAGGTGGGAGGCTAGGGAGAGGGTGGTGGAGGTGGGAGGCTAGGGAGTGGGAGAGGGTGAGGGTGGTGGAGGTGGGAGGCTAGGGAGAGGGTGGTGGAGGTGGGAGGCTAGGGAGTGGGAGAGGGTGAGGGTGGTGGAGGTGGGAGGCTAGGGAGAGGGTGGTGGAGGTGGGAGGCTAGGGAGAGGGTGAGGGTGGTGGAGGTGGGAGGCTAGGGAGAGGGTGAGGGTGGAGGTGGGAGGCTAGGGAGAGGGTGGTGGAGGTGGGAGGCTAGGGAGAGGGTGGTGGAGGTGGGAGGCTAGGGAGTGGGAGAGGGTGAGGGTGGTGGAGGTGGGAGGCTAGGGAGAGGGTGGTGGAGGTGGAGGTGGGAGGCTAGGGAGAGGGTGAGGGTGGTGGAGGTGGGAGGCTAGGGAGAGGGTGAGGGTGGAGGTGGGAGGCTAGGGAGAGGGTGGTGGAGGTGGGAGGCTAGGGAGAGGGTGGTGGAGGTGGGAGGCTAGGGAGAGGGTGGTGGAGGTGGGAGGCTAGGGAGAGGGTGGTGGAGGTGGGAGGCTAGGGAGAGGGTGAGGGTGGAGGTGGGAGGCTAGGGAGAGGGTGGTGGAGGTGGAGGAGTCAGCGATGGAGGCGGCGGGGTTTGTTGGTTGGAGCGGCGTTGTAGGTGGGGTGGTGTTGGGGGAGGAGGTGGGGATGAGGGCCTTGATGGTGGATGTTCAGGGTGCATGTGAGGGGGGCCTTTGTGGGGGTCCATGTTATTTATTTCGCTCTGACTTTCCGTCCCTTTGTACGCTTGTGACGGATTGGCTCCCGTCTCCCCATCACACGGACCATCACTCAGAACCTCCGTCGTCTCCCCGTCTGCCTCGAGCCTTTGAGCACTGAGCACGTCGGCTGTCGGGCGCCGGGGGAAGTCTTCATGCCTCTCTGTGTTGTCTCGTTTCTCTCTCGGCTTTCTACGGCTTCCCCGACGTTTTTCTGCGTTGGATCTGCCTTCGCGCTGCGATCCCCGACGTCGTTCAGATCTGTCTTACAACGTGTCGTCCCTTTAGGATTCCCTTCAGGGGGAGCAGGTGAGATTAGGGGAGGGAGGGAGGGAGGGAGGGACGCAGGGGGAGGGCTCGGGTTAAGCAGGGCAAGGTAGGAAAAGGAGACAATAAGAGAAGTGATGAGTGATTAAAAAAAATAACATTGATGAAAAGAGATTAACGACCAATAAGGAAACATTAGCTTGTGCGAAAAATGCAAAAATATATATTCCACAATTGTTCTTTTATAGATCCCAAAAACACTTGATGATGATGATTGACAGGTGACGCTTGTCGACGTCTCCCTCACTGTCACTGCAAAAAAAGCTGTTTCATCTCCCACCTTCCTGGTTCCTCTGAACCCTCCCAGCTCATTACTCCCACTAACCAGGTCAGTTGTATGTCTGTCCTATTTAGTCAATGCTCTAACCCACAGGGGGTCCGGCAGAATTATAACAGCAGTTAATGTGTGCATCCCTAAGAGTCTGTGTGTATATATATATATATATATATAATGTATATATATACCCACTCCCAGTGGGGTGGGCCGGGAGGAGGAGGAGGGGGGTTCAGGGAAATATATATATATATATATATATATATATATGGGGTCGTAATGGCCCATATATATATATATATATATATACACACACTCTTAGGGATACTGAATAGAATGGGATACCTAGTACTTCTACCCTCAATTCCCAGTTATACTTAAACCAAAATCTAAATTGGTGTGTCTGCAGTCATAAACGGGGAGGAACTTGGCCAAATGGGAGCGTGGCCTTTGCCCTCGATGGCCGTGGTGTGTGGGGTGCTCAGTGCACCTGGTCGTATTCCTGTTTTGAGCATGTCAGGACCACAATACCCCGCTACATCTCTGCCTCCCCGCGCCCCCTCCTGGAGCAGACTGACTCCACTGCAACGCTCAGCCAGGGCTAATTAACTGCTTTTTTCAGTGGGCATTCATTTATTCATCTTACCTATTATTTGGATGGAGGAATCAATTGGTCACTTATAAAATGTCAGAAAAACTAATGGACAGTGTTAGGACCTAAAGGGAGGTGTTGTTGGCTCTGGTAAGCGGACGACACTATGAACAGAAATGCAACTAAATATTGGCAATTATGAAGCTTCATGCAGCACATTTTTTGCATACTGCAAAAATAATTCATTGTTTATAACTAATTAATTCATTATCAACAC
>NC_079428.1:8969627-8972127 GCF_026213295.1 Gadus chalcogrammus | reverse complement strand
TGTGTGTGTGTGTGTGTGTGTGTGTGTGTGTGTGTCTGTTTGTGTGTCTGATTGTGTGTTTGTGTGGTTTCTCAGCCTAAGTATTTAAGCTCAATGACTGCAATGTGTAGTGCTTGCAACTTTGAAGGCCTGTGACATATGTCACATATCGCGTGTCTGTTTAAATAACATCCTTATTATATATAGATAGATATATATCTATATATATAGCTATGAACGCAATCCTGTCGGCTAAATCCGGATGGTTCTCTACACCTGGGTTGAACCCTTCAGATCTCGATTTAGATTTGATTGCGTCCACCTCTGCCTCACCAATCCCACGTCTTAGTCCCGAAAAAAACACAGCTCAGTTCCACTGGGTTTATATCCGTTTGGGATGTTTTGGGGCCTCTAACGTACAGTCCAAAAAACGCTTAGCTTCCATCTGTGCAGCCACCTGTTGGATTCCAGCTCCAGCGTTGTGGTTTGTATTTTTGTAATCGTGGTTTTTATTTGTGTTTTCCCTCCGTCCCCAGTATGGATGGAGGGCTGTTTGCATTGGCCAGAGGTACTCCAGCTGGAGGGGGGATCTAGGTCCACCCTAGTCACACTTTATTCACTATCCAAACCACCTCTTATTTATTGCATAGGGTAGAAAGGTAAAGGACTTTTGTGAAATGTTCCTCTTACTTAAATGTCTCCCCTCCCTCCTCCTCCCCTCTCGCCTCACTCACCTCTCTTTCCCTCCTCTCTACTCCCCCCGCTCCCTCCTTCTCTCGTTCCCTCTGTTCTCCTGTCTTCCCATCCTTTCTCCTCCTCGTCTTCTGTCCTTCTCTCTTCTACCCTACCGATCCGCCGTCCTCCATCCTCTCCCTCCTCTGTCCCTCTCTCCTCCTCCCCCCCTCTCCTCTCTCCTCCTCCCCCCCTCTCCTCTCTCCTCCTCCACTCTCTCCTCTCTCCTTCTCCCTCTCTCTTGCACTCTCCTCCTCCCCTCCTCGGCTGCCGCCTCCCCCCTCTCTCTCCTCCCTCCTCCGCCCCCCTCTCTCCGCCATCCTCCTTCCTCCTCCCCTCTCTCTCCTCTCTCCCCTCCCCTCTCTCTCCTCCTCCTCTCTCTGTCCTCTCCCTCCTCCTCTCTCTGTTCTCCTCCCTTCTCTTTTCATCTCTCTCCCTCTCCTCCTACCCCTCTCTCTCCTCTTGCCTCTCCCCTCTCTCCTCCTCCCCTCTATCTCCTCCCTCCTCCTCCCCTCTCTCATCCTCCCTCTCCGTCCACCTCATCTCTCCTCTTTCCTCCTCCCCATCTCTCTCTCCTGTCTCCTCCTCCCCTCTCCTCTCCTCTTTCCTCCTCCCACTCTCTCTCCTCTCTCCATCTCTCCTCTCTCTCTTCCCTCCTCCCGTTCTTCCACACTTTTCGTCTCTCGAGGGTCCATCCATCCTAATTTGAGGATGCTGGGTTGCCGTGACAGCAGGAGAGGGCCGTGGCATTGTGATGCTGATATTTAGATGACAATGGTCATCACACACAGACACGCATACACACACGCAATTCGTGGCGTGTGTGTCATCTTATTTATTGTTTAGATATACATTTGATTGTTATTTTCTACCTGAGAAAATGCATTGTGTTCTTTATCCAGATGTTTTTCCGTGAGCTATTCCGCGCTCTCTCTTTCTCTCTCTCTCTCTCTCTCTCTCTCTCTCTCTCTCTGTCTGTCGGTCCCCCGTCACCCCAAAAATACCAACATGTCCGACTATGTTTGGCAACCAATTCCAAAATCATCCCTCTCTCTCCCTTTCATTTCTTCTCTCTTTCCGCTTTTTTAACTATCCAGAGTCAGATCAGTCTCTCTCTCAGCTCTCTTCCTCTCACTCGATCTCTCTCATCTCTCTCTCTCTCAGTCAATCTCTCTCTCTCTCTCTCTCTCTCATCTCTCATCTCACCATACTTCGCCATGTATGGCAGGGCTCGTTCTACCAGCTGATATCAGCATTCCCCTGGCTCCCAGCCAACTGCAAGCCTGCAGGAGCGAGAGACACAGGGAGAAAATGGGAGAGAGAGAGAGAGGGAGAGAGAATAAAGGAAAATTAGTGAATAATAGAGCGGATAGAGGAGGGTGGGGGGGGTTGAGGGAGAGAATGAGAGGGGGATGGGAGGGATGAATCAGAGAGAAAGAAAAGAAGAAATAATGGAGGGGAGAATAGGACACGAAGAGGGGAAAAACAATAATGGCGGGATTAGGAAAGTGTGTGTTAGTGTGGTGGTTTGTGTGTGAAGTGAGTGCGTAAATGCACACGTGTGCTCGGGCGCGTGCACGTGTGAGATTGATATGGTGTTGATACCCCAATGAGTCATCGCTGAGCTAAAATGTCAACATGGCTACAGGAGAATGTCTTTGTCATTGCTGCGAGCGCGCACACACACACACACACACACACACACACACACACAAACAAGAGTGTGTGTGTGCACGTGCACGTACTCATGCATACATAAACACACGGTTTCACGCAAACACATATGAGA
>NC_079428.1:8961628-8969527 GCF_026213295.1 Gadus chalcogrammus | reverse complement strand
CACACAGCATCCAGGCACAGCACACACACAGAAACGCTCACTGGGACTCATGCCAGGCTCAAGCTGCATGGAGTGCACCGGGGTAACGGCTGGATTTATTTCGCAACATGCATCAGGGGATCGTGAGATTTGACTCGCATTGTTCTGAACCACAAGGCTCGCCTCGTGAATAATTGATGAGCTGCATTTCCGCACCCTCTTCAAAAACACGTAGGAACTATCCTCCGTGAGCACAACACCGAAACCTACACGCATCTTAAGAAACCG
Source organism: Gadus chalcogrammus (assembly GCF_026213295.1). Taxonomy (NCBI): domain Eukaryota; kingdom Metazoa; phylum Chordata; class Actinopteri; order Gadiformes; family Gadidae; genus Gadus; species Gadus chalcogrammus. The sequence continues at coordinate 8,969,260 of NC_079428.1, read as the reverse complement.
TTCGAAAAGAGATGAGCTGCGAGGGTCTTTGTGGTCGAGGACGTCCGCCTGGCTGGCCTGCATCGGCCGCAGCCCTCTGACCGTCCTTTGAATTTTGAGAGGAAAGTTCATAAGAGACATCCTGGTCCTGGCGTTAAACCCCCTCACACACCCCCCCCCCCCCCCCCCCCTCACCCCCACCAGAGCTGTGAGATGGGCCTGACCCAGAGCGTGGGCGGAGGACGGCCTGCGGTTCGAGGTGTGGGTCCGCCAGGCGGCCGCGGGGCCGCGACGTGCTGACGCTGCAGACCCCCACGCCTGCGCTGCGGGAGGCCCTGGGCGCAGGACGTGGCCGGCTGCTCTGGACGACGCCATCAACAACACGGGTATACGAGAGGGGGGGGGGGGCGGGAGGGGCTGCATCGATCTGTGTCTGAACCTCTCTCTTCGAACTGCCGAGACGTTCCCTGCGTTTAAACGATGGCGGTCCAACGTGAGGCTGGTGTATGACGCGTAATATATATAAAAAAATATATATATCTATCTTAAAAAATGTGGTGCTACAAGTATATATAATATAGGTATAAAAACAGTAATCAGCCATAAACCACAGCAGTTAACCCCGTCTTGGTTCACATCAGGATCTACATTAGGACTAGAGAGTTTGGAGAGTAGAATCGTCTGAAACTCGGTGTTAGCCAGTCCCAGCTGGTAGCCATCTTGGATCCTGGGAAATCCGACAGCTTCCTGTCAACCAGTCTCCTCCCTCCTGCGGTGAGTCCAGTTAGAGCTGCCATTGGGCCCAATCGCTCAGGGGTTTACCATAGTATCCGTTGGTCCATTTTTCAAATTTTTGTTCATTTAAAGGCACAAACGCGTCCTCCACTGGGGACCGGCTAGTGCAGAGGCTTCTTAATAATCCCAGCCCAACGGTTGTCGGGTCCGAATTCCCCACTGAGGTAACCTGTAGACCTCCTTGAGGAAGATACCCTCTAACCCCTACCTGCTCATGTGATTGTTGTCTTTGCTTCCGTTTATTGTATGATATTTTAATTCCAAGAAATGATAAGAACACTCAATCAGATCAGTGATTTGATCTACTTTTAAAATTACGACTCAAATGAAAAAAGCCATTTTGACCTTCCGTTGACTTGGTTTGAGTAAAAATATGGAACTATACATTATGAAAATAAGACACATTTGAATGAGGAATTGAATAGCCAGGATCTGAACGGTAGAGGTTAGGTAACGCAAGTCTGTGCTCTGCAGAGCTGTGTCTGAAGGAGTCCTCTGCTATGGGCATGTCCAGCAAACTGCTGCTGGACGTCACCGGCCCCCACTGCCCCTGAGACAGACTCCATCAGCACCCTGACCGACAGAGGTACCCCGCACACGCACACACACACGCACACCCGCAGACACACGTGCTCGCGCACTCACAGACACACACGCACGCACTCACACACACACACACACACTCACGCAGGTCAGAATTTAATGAGTGTTGACGTCACTCAAACATGAAATCATAATGTTAATATATTTTTAAGGAAATATATATTAACTATGTTACTGTGCAAAAAGACCATACATTGTTCAGAATTTCTCTCTCTCTTGCTCTCTCTCTCTCTCATTATACAATATTTTCCTCACATTCATTTTACATCAAATTGTAAAACGTAAGTACCAAGCACCACGTTGTGATAGGCCCGCCCAACCTGCTACTAACAGCCAGTCAGAAACTAGAGTAAAAAAAAGAATAATTCCTGGATTCATGAATGGGTGTAATACATGACTCTAACCAGCAGGGGTCCCACAGAGCAGAGAATCCCGGGGTATTCAACGCATGAATTGTCCTCCAAAATAGACAGGATGTTAGAGATGGTAATGTGGGAGAATTCCATCGTTCTCTCTCGCTCTCTCTCTCTCCTCTTCTCTCTCTCTCTGCTCACACACATTCTGTACTCAAATATCAGCAATAGAAGGTGATACTACAACATGGAAGTCGAACTTGACCACAGATAGTATATTACAGTGATATCTGTTTTCAAATATGAATGAATATTAGCACTATTGAGAACAACATTGTTATAATAATGTTAATCATGTTAATAAGCTAATAATGAATGATGATGATGATGATGATGATGATGATGATAATAGTGAAGAACAGCAAAACCCTTTCCACCGTGTGACCTACAGTTCAGTCCTCACCTGTGTCTCACCTGTTACATTTAATGTATTTGTAGTAAACGGTTTCATTTACCTTTATCGCTCGCCCCCCTCTCTCTGACTGTATCCCCCTCTCTCTGCTCTCTCTGCTCTCCTCTCTCTCTCTCTCTCTCGCTCTCTCTCTCTCCTCTCTCTCTCTCTCCTCTCTCTCTCTCTCTCTCCTCTCCTCTCTCTCTCTCTCTCTCCTCTCTCTCTCTCTCTCTCTCTCTCTCTCTCTCTCTCAGTCCACAGTAGTTGTTCTGACTCGTCCTCGGTGGGGAGCCAGAAGGAGGGGGGGTCTCCCGCCTCTGGGAGGGAGCCCAGAAGGAGCTCTGGGTCCTCCTGCTACACACTGGTACACACACACACACACGCACAAACAGGTTCACTAGTACAAACACCCACACATGCACTCAGTGGTACACACACATACATGCATGCCCACACAAACACACACATACCGACTGGTACACACGCACACACACATAGACACATGTGTCTATGTGTGAGATTTATCATGGAAAAATGCCCACATTTCTTGGAATCCATGTTGTATAGTCTGAATGTGTTGCCCAATGATTACACACACACACACACACACACACACACACACACACACACACACACACACACACACATACATTTAAATGTCTCCCAATCTCTTTATCTAGCAAACAGAATAAAACAGATTGGCAAACAGACTGTGAAAGGAACAGATTGACACTCACACACACACACACACACACACACAGTCCAAGTGGTTCAAACGCACAGAGAAGAGTTATGTACATATTTAACAACAGAGAATGGTTTTAGCTCTGCCGTGGGGACACAAACATACACACACACACACACACACACACACACACACACACACACACACACACACACACACACACACACACACACACACACACACACACACACACCACACACACAACACACACACACACACACACACACAGACTGAAAGATGTTGTGTTTTCTTTTTCTCCCAGCAGAGTGGCTCACCGTCCACAGCTGTGTAGGAGCCTGGTTCATCTCAAACCCAGTACGCACTCTTCTCTTCTCTTCACGGCACCGTACTATACTGTTCTACACTGTACTGCACTGTTCTACACTGTACCGTACTGTACTGATGTCATGCTAGAGCCCAGGATAACTCTGGCCTAGATATCATCTGGCGTTGACTTCTGTTCTCCTCTCTCTCTCTCTCTCTCTCTCTCTCTCTCTCTCTCTCTCTCTCTCTCTCTCTCTCTCTCTTTCCTGTTCCTCTCCTGCTTCAGGAACTGGAGTGAAGATCATTATAAAAACATCTCGCAATCTCCGGCTGATATCTGGACTCCAGCTGGACATGAAACAGAGGAGGAAAACAACCAAGCAAAGACACTGCACAACTATTTCAGTCACTCCCTCTCTTTCCTGTGCAATTCCTACCTCACATGCCCTTACAACTCCCTCCCCCCAACCTTTACTCTCCATAGGAAAAAGAAAACTACTCTCAAAATTGACGGTTCACATCCCAATCCCCCCCCCCCCCTTAATATAAGCTTCACATTTCACCCCCTGAGGCAGGAAGGAAGGATGCATTTTAAACAAACCAAAGAGAAGAGGATCCAAACTGTCCCTTGCCCCAGAAGAGCCCTCTGCGAGCCGCCATCTTGGATCTGCCTGTCTCAGTCGCTGGCGGAGACATTGACACCAGAGGCTCTTCAGAGCCACAGAGAGACCATTGTCTGCCCCCCGACTCCCCACTAGGCCAAACCACTTGGTCTCTAACACACTGACAGGCTGACTGGCTGGGTCACTGACTGGTAGACTGGCTGGGTCACTGATAGGCTGACTGACTGGTTCCCTCAATGGCTGGAAGACTGACTGGTTCACTTACTGGCTGACTGACTGATAGACTGGCAAGGTTGCTGACTGAATTACTGACTGGCTGATTGACTGATAGACTGGCAAGGTTGCTGACTGAATTACTGACTGGCTGATTGACTGGTTCACTGACTGGCTGACTGACCTGTAGACTGACTGGATAACTGAGGTGGCTGACTGAATGGTTCACTGACTGACTGACTGACTGACTGACTGAGTGGTGGTTGGCTGACTGACTGACAAGTTCACTGATGGACTTGCTGGCTGAATTGCTGTAGATATCCATCGGATAGTAACAGGAAATGATGCGTGGGTACGCGGAGTGGAGTGTATTGAGTCATCGTCGGCCATTTTGACAACACTGATGGAGGGGGTTCTGGCTTTTGAAACTTGGCACCCCTCAGTCTCTCTCTCTCGCTCTCTCTCGCTCTCTCTCGCTCTCTCTCGCTCTCTCTCTCTGTCTCGCTCTCTGTTTAGTGTGTGTGGTATAGACCAGGTGAGATTAAATCTATGGAAATGAGATTGAGGGAGTGTACACATTAACACACTCATGTGTGTGCTCACACACAACCACACGCACACAAACACAAAGACAGTCATGCGTTACGTGGAATTACACACGCACACACACACACACAATGCACACTGGCTCACACTATAGCGGGCAGACATTCCTATTGTTGTGAAACAGAGGGGCACTGTTCACACACACACACACACACACACACACACACACACACACACACACACACACACACACACACACACACACACACACACGTACACATACCTAGTCTCTTGCACACACATACACACTCATATGTCCTCTCTCACCCACACACACCCCTCTCCCACAGCGTTGTGAGTCCTTGTAGAGGCTGGTACAGATGAGCGGAAAGCTCACAACGACGGGCCGGGCCCTGTTACAGGAAGTGGCCCCTTAAGCCCCGCCCTGATTCAATCACCAGGGCCTGTGTTACCGTAACAACCATCCATACATTTTGGGAATTCTGCATTTACTTGGGCTAATGCTGTTCCTCTGTTGTTGTTGTTGTTGTTGTGGTTGTTTGTTGTTTGTGTTTCAAACAACGTTGAACCAAAGATTCACAGCTCGTAATATAGGAATTGAGGCCTTGGCATTTTCTGTTCGTTTCTACGATTTTTACATGTTAACGGCATAACAAAAGAAAATACAAAGACTAAAGATGCTTTTTCTATCGTGACGGACAATCTTTTTATACTAATAATGATATTTAATGATATACCTTTTTGAATGTGTTTTTAATGGAATAATGTCATATACAGGTGAATCTGCAGTGTTATTTTGGATAATAGCCTCAATTGAATGTGTTTTCTATTATAATAACATGCATCTCTGTATTCAAACAATCTTCCATTATTTCTTTTAATTCTTGATGTTTCCTTGAACCAACAAAGAAGGAAACAGTGTTTTTATGACTTTGGTTTAAAGATGTTTTTAAAATAAGGGAAAATGCAATGCTCCACCTGGGCTAAACGTGCCTTAGCTAAGCTTAGGGTTGACCTGCATCTCTAACTCGCGGTGTATTGTTTGAGCCGCGAGCTTGGAAATATACTGCAGGTCAGCCAAACAAACTGGAAAACTGCCTTTAAAGACGATAGTGGTGTCGATACCGCACATAACTTTGTATTAAGCATCTCATCAACGACAGCAGCCTGTCAATAATGCTAAGCTCGAAAGGCCTACCTGAGCTACAAAGGCTAGGTTAGGCTACAATCCCACACGGCAGGGTGCTCTGAGTCCAAAAGGGTATTGTGCTTTTTTTATCCAAGTGATTTCCCGGCCCAAGCCCTCCTTCTGGGGGTAACTCTGCTTGAAAATGTACAAAAAGAGTGAAAAACAGAAAGTAGAAAGAAAGGAATTGCAAATGACTATTGAGCTGTACTGAATCAATATGTAATTTTCAGGCTCGAAGACGTCCGCTCAATTCCTAGCCTATAGGTGTTTGGTGCGTTGTGTTTATATCGAATACAACGTAATGAATGCCATATTTCATTCTCCTTGCCGTATATAGATTTTACAAACATATATATATATATATCGTTATACTCATAGTTTCCAGAGCCGACGTACCACTGCAGTGTTTGTGTACATAGAAACTATATATTCTCTTCTGCATACTCTCTGTGTAACGACCTACTCTCTGCAACGATGTTTACATTTTTAGGGGCAAAAGGCATCGGAATTTCAGAATTTGGAATGTCTGGGAAAAAAAGGAAAAATATTCGGCTGGGCTTATGATGTACTTGATGAGGATTGCTCTCTCAAATCGAAATAAAACTGGATGCCAACCGCCGTCTGTGTGTGTGTGGGGGGTTGTATTTTATTTTATTTTTTCAAAGCTTTGCGGACCGATAGAAAAAGGGCGGGAGAGGGAGGTAAAGAGGTAGTGCTTGAACTGTAGGAGAGAGAGAGAGAGGGCCCCGGGCCCTTCAGAAAGAGGCCCCAGGTCCTCTTTAGCCCAGCGAGTACTGTAATGAGCTCGCCAGCTGGTTCGAACCACAGCCACCAGGAACCAGACGTGATTCCACACGCACGCCCGCAATCACACGCACGTGTGTGTGTGTGTGTGTGCATCTGTCTTTGCGGTTGGGTGTGTGTGTGTGTGTGGGAGACGACGCAAGAGATTAGAGATAAGAGGTGTTTGTGTGTGTGTGTGTGTGTGTAAGAGAGAGAGAGAGAATGTGTAACAGGAAAGGCCTTAGCTGGGTGAGAGAGGAGACGGGTGAGAGACAGTAGGTGGGAATGTAGAGAGCGAGGGAGCAGAAAGGGGCAGACAGAGCAGGCCCAGTCACGGGAGGAGGCTGGGGGAGAGAATGAAGAGGGGGCTAATAGAGGGGGGGGGGGAGAGAATGGGAGGACAAAGACGCAGGGTGGTATAGCAGAGTTCAGAACTTTTCCTTTTCTCCGGCGGAGAGAACAGAGAGGGCGAGCGAGCAGTGGAATGGATAGAGGGAGAGAGAGAGAGGGGAGAGAGGGGGAGGAGGAGAAAGGGGTATAGAGTGAGAGAGGTAAAGGGGGAGAGAGAGGTAGAGAGAGGTGTAGACGGATAGAGAGAGAGGGGTAGGTAAAGAGTGGGGCAGAGGGAGGGTGAGAGGGATGGAGGGGTGAAGAGAGAGAGAGAGAGAGAGAGGGGTGTTGACAAAGGGAGTGAGAGCGGGGCGAACAAAGGGAACGTGAAGAGAATGAGTCGGGGGAAACATCAAAGGGATTTTTCAGGCCCCGTTACCGGGACAACAGACATTTGCATGCGATTAGCTTTTTACATCATATTAAGAAGGGGTTGGGGTGTGTGTGTGTGTGGAGAGAGGGGGGTGGGTTCGCAGGGAACTATAGATCATACACACACACACACACACACACACACACACACACACACACACACACATAGTCATACACACAGACACACACAGGAGCACTGTAAAGAGGGAGAGAGAGACGCTGGTCATCTCAAGCGGATGAACTGACTTGTGGGCGGCCAGCCAAGCAGATCTTTTGAAAGAGAGAGAGAGAAAGACAGAGACAGG
>NC_079428.1:8904128-8959128 GCF_026213295.1 Gadus chalcogrammus | reverse complement strand
CTCTCTCCCTCTGTTTTCCTCTCGTCTCTCTGTTTGTCTCTGTGTCTCTCGCCCTCTGCATATTAATTGGTGCATTTCTGCTGCGGCGCAGAAAACAATCAAAGCGTCAGGCGGGGTGATGATGCCATTGTGGCAGACGCACACACACACACACACACACACAAACATGCATGTTTGCAGGCAGACGCAAACACAGACACACACACATAGGCGCCCGCGTGAAAACACACACACACACACACGCAGTCACACACAAATACATGCATGTATGCGGGCACACATACAAGAAAGAAAACAGGCAGAAACCTACACAAAGAGACAGAAGGCAAATACACACACACACACACACACACGCACATACAAACAGGGGCGCGCACACACACGGAGACAGATGAAATGGAAACACACACACAAGCTTGCTTGGAATACATTAGAAGGGCGGCATGCATGTATGCACATGCACACGCCAGTAGGCCCAGACACAATCAAAATCTGACACACACACACAGGCATTGATTTACCATAGACGGACCAGCATGCACTGCACATATGCCACTCTTCCCCCAGCCAGACTCAGATACACAATAACAGGATTACAATGATCCTGGAGATATCGTCTGCGTCAGAACAAACATTTCACCAATTCAAATGTTTATATTTTCACAACATCAAGCCTGGAAATGGATACAAAGAAAATATCCGTTGCCCGACGTGGGTTATAAATATACAACAATGTGCTACATTTTTTTAATAGACTATTTATTTCTTGCGTGTGCTTTTTTTTTTCTTTACCCTTTTTGTGATTACATAACGGTAGCTTCAACGCATTGGTGACACGTTGAAACTCTCCAAACTCGGTGCTCGTGGAGGTGTGCCCTGCAAGGGGTCAAAGGTGGAGAGGCGCGTGGGCTTTGCTTTAAAACGCTGTACACTTCACGCACGCACGGGCCCACGTGGCCACATAACTCTCCTCGCGCGAACGCCCATGTAGAAATACAGAATGTAGAGGGAGAGGAAAATAGCCTTTGATAAAAGTTGAATTCGGAGCTGGTGAAAGGCTCGAGGTTTACATTCAACGGAAAGCAAAGGTCATATGGAGAAGGGTTGACTTCATCGTTGCTTTACTGCCAGGGAATACCTGACACCAACTTTGGGATACAACTTTACTATGCCACCTGCTTTTTAAAAGACGGTCACAAAAAGTGTGTGCGCATTTGCTTCCGGGTGCCTATTAAAAGCTTCTAAACGCGTTTTCCGGTCTGTTGCTCACTTTCAATACTTTGATCCTTAGGAAACTTTTTAGATCGTGTTGCCAAATTGTCCAAAAATACCGCAAATCTAAAAGAAAACAGCCGCGCGAAGGTGCCTGCTGCACGGGCTGCCCGGCACCGCTGCCCCGCGGTGTGACCTACGCGTTTTAAAATGGTGCTTGTGCGGTTAAAATTACATTTCCATCCTACATCGCCTCACCCACCCACTCCTACCGCTCCCCTATTCACAAACTACTGCACAATAAATGGATCTGTGGAGGAAAAAAATGCAAGAAAGACAGAGGGAGAGAAGAGAAAGGGAGGAGAGAAAAGAGAGAGAGACCGAGGGGAGGGGGAAACGGCGTATGCTTGTATACAACCCTGATTTCCATTTTTTTCCCAACTCGTAATGTATTTAATTCAAGTGAAACGTAATCATGACGTGTCGTGTCATTAATCTCCTCGCCGCCTCTCCCGTAAGTACGCCGAGTCTTTACTTTCATCATATAGGCTTTATCCGTTTATTCACCTCAATAACCATCCGGTGGATATTTACATCTACTTTTGGCTGACATGAAACAGCAACGCGTCGCTATCCGGTAAAAAAAAAAGACATTTCCAAAAATGCTCACATTTTTACTGCGTTTGTTGTTGTTTTTCCACGTAAAAAACAAAAATATCTGTCGACGACTTTTTTTTTCTTGCCTCCACCGGTCTGATAACTGACACCATAGTTGTTGTTCAATGCATCGTTTTACATTTACTCGGTTTTATTTGGCAGTGTCTCAGTTTTTACACCTGGCAGTTCTGATGTGTGTGTGAGTGATTGGCGTCGCGTCCCGCCAGGCTATAGTGGAGCATGTATGTAGCCTCGCGCATACATGACACGCACTGAACGTCATGTATGTAGCCGGTGTATGTGCGCGCATGCATGTAGCCCATGAAAACCCATTCTTGCCGTGACATGACAAAAACGGTGAAAAAACAACATGTGCATGACATAGTTTGACTAAGGTTTTGCAAGTACTAGGCGACACGACTATAAGTCCCATACGTTAAATTGCATTGTTGTAATAATGATCCACTTCTTGCAATGATGGTGTGTGTGTATGTGTATAAAAGTAATGGGGATGTATTTGAGAACTGAACTTATTTGAAATAAGTTTTTTTCCCTACTGTGCACCCTAGTTGCACTGAAATGAGCACTTTGGTTTAACAGTGAATGCCTTATACAACCAACCTCTCCGCGATCTCCCGTTAATCTTCCCTAACGCAAGGTTTGACCAAAGTGTCTTTATCGAATGGCTCATGTTCTAGAACATGTTATTTATTCTGATAAGCCACAGGCATTCGGCTCCGCTAAAGTAGATTTAAAGATGTTGGCCAGTGGTTTACAAAGCGACCGCGAGTGTAATTTCTAGGTAAATGCGATTAGCTCGACTAATTCTTTTGTTGGAGGCTGTATTAGGACACATGTATGGCATTGTTTCCAGATAAGCTTTGCCACTTTGTATCAAAGATATGCGCCAAACGCCACAGAGTCACTCTGAAGACGTTATCCTGTTTCGCTAAAGTTTCCCCAGAGGTTGTTTTTAGGTTAGTAGTATTATAGTTGTCCTAAGATTACCTTCGCTGTCTACAGACTGCAAGCAAGTGATTTCACAAGAAAGTAGCAAGTGTGGCGTTCAACCCCCCCGTGCGTTCACACCGTGGCGATATAAGTCACCGCTTTCTGTCCACATTTCACCCCCAAAAAATGGGATTCCTAATATGTCACTTTTGGGGTAATGTCGGCGGAGATTGGCAGAAGATTCAAGATGAAATCCATGATGGCACTTTTCACGTCCTCCCTCTCCCTGCTCGCCCTCTCGTCTTTCCCCTCCCTTGGTCTTTTGTATAGAAAATTTAGGAACAAAATGGAGCAGGCGAGGAGAGAGCGATAGATAGGTTACATGACACACACACGCCACCCCCGACTTCTCTCGGTGACGACCCAAACTCACCCAGATCTCCGCGTTTTTTATCGCGATTTTACGTGATAAATGTGCCACGGACGACCCTCCGCAAGCTGGTGGTTCACGTTCACGTTTTAATTCGCGGTGTTTATTAAAGCGCGCGGGCCGAGCATTGTTTGTTGATCGTTATTTATTTCATTAACGTGTGTTCTAATTGAGGAGATGGCCGCGAGAGGAAAGAGGGGGAAAGAGCGACTGAAAATGGTTGCACGTTATTGACGCACATCACACGGGTGAGGAGGAAATTCCTCACCAGATAAGGCGCAGACCGACGTGTCATTTCGGTTTGACCACAGTCACTCCCAACACGTCCCGTAGTATTTTCATAGGAAATCCTTTTAGAAAAAAAGCCAACAACCCTATTTTTATTTAAAAAAAAAAAAATCCCACACTTTAGAGAGTTGTGTTTGTGAGAGATAGAGAAAGGGGGAAAACGGGGGCTGACATTTTTGGCTTGTCAACACATGCTGCCTTCACCTCTGCTCTCATCTCTCCCCTCCTTGTCTCTCTTGTTCAGGCTAATCTTATTAAATTGCTTTAATCACCTGCAATAACGCAAGTTAGCACAGATTGGAGCATTTCTACTCTACTGTTGCATTTGAGTTTAGTTTTTAGAGATGGCAAGCAGCATCAACAACAGTCACAACCTCCTAATATTTGAGTGCACTTTCCCACCCACACAGGTTGCTGTACCCTACACAATAATCTAATGAATAGTCTCTGTGCATTTTAATTAGGCGCTCGCTAACCAAGAGCAAGTACACAACCGTGCTGCGGACGAGGAGGAGAGGAGAGGGGGACTAATGGCTTTCTCTCTCTTTATTAAAGCCCCTCTTACCCTGTTGGTTTTGTTCCCATAGTTTCAACGTCTGTCCCCCACCACCACCACCTCCTCGTCCTCCTCGTCCTCCTCCTCCTCCACCACCCCATGCACCGCTACCTCCACGCTCTCGAGGAGCACATACATACACCACCCCTGCCCAGGTGGCGCTTAGAGGCAGAAGGAAAAGACGAACGGAGAGAGAGAGAGGGAGTAGATAAGTGTAGCACCAATCAGGGTTTTCTGATTGATATAATTGGGTCATTAGTGCGTAGTGGAGATGCACCTGCCTGCCCTCCGCCAGGGACAATCTCCTGACATTCTGAGCGTTCCTCCGCATTAGCGGCGTACTGTATTTAGAGCGCTCCCAGGCGTGCTTTAATAGTAGCAACACGCGCTCGCGTTAAGGTATTAAGGGCTTTTTTAGTGTAATGGCGCGTTTATCCAGGCAACACGCTGACCCCGGCCGGCCGAGACGGACCAGTAGAAGTTTGTATCTTAGGTGGTTTGTATCTGCCTCTCTTTGGCCCTCTCTCTCTCTATCCTGCTCTCTATTTGTCTCGCTCTCAAACCCAGTGGTTCTCAACCTGTGGGTCGGGAGCCCTCTTGGGTTTTGTCCCGGGATGCACATGGGGTCGTGGGAGTTTGCTGACTTATACAATATAGATATTCGGCAATACGATTCGGATGCTCGTTTTTAAAGGTTTGAAAAGGTCTCATGAAAAGTACATGCAAATAGACTGCAAGCTGAGATGATTCATAGCCACGAGAGAGCGACCACAAATCACTTTTGTGGTATCTCAGTGCATGAACGTTCAAGACACTTGGCGTTGATAAGGTTAAACCGACTCCTGTGTGGTAGCAGAGCCACGCACACAAAACTGTAGGAAGTCGACGCATAAGACCAGGAAATGGGGTCGCAGGCCACGAAACAGGGTCGGCCGGCACTGGGTTAACGTCTCGCGTTAAGAGTGACAAGTCTCTGCCCCAGAACGGAAGGCTGAAATCATAATTTTAGACACCACCGCATCCTAAGGAGGTTACGGTGCCACTGGCTGGGGCCCGTCGTGGCTCGGGAGCGCGGGGATCTCGGTGCCTCTGGCCTCTGATCTGTCTGTCGCGGTCCCAGGCTACGCCCAGCCCCTGGGTTTGGAGGCCAAGAGTGGAGAGCAGAGCGGTGGTTCAGCCTTGGGCTGATCGAAAAAATGAAATAATTTAAAAAAAGGTGTTGTAACAGGTTTGGATCTAAAACCACCGCTACCAGTTGTAGCAAGGGGAAAGGCAGGCAGCCTGTCGCTGGCACTGAGCTAACGCTGCCAATGTGCCCTCGAGCAATGCCTGGTGGAGTCGTTACTATCGTAGTGTGTGTGGGGGTTGTCAGTCGGAAGTGGTTAAGGAAATCTGGGGATAAAAGGTGTACTTTTCTAGTGCAGGACAAGGTGTGCTTTTCTTACGAGTAAGTAGGGAAATATGTGCTCTTTGTGCAGCAGGAGAGATGAAAGATACCGCACGGGTAGTACTAGAGCAGAGAAATATGTAACTATGTAACAATGGGTTTACCCTTCTATAAAAGAAGGAAAGAGGATTACAATGTGTACATTTCTAGTAACGCGGTAGAATTAAATAAAAATCCACAATGTGTTTTTCTAGTTAAGATGGTTGGGGAAAATGGGATAAATGTGTAATTTTCTGTTTGTGTATCTCGTGCGTGGCTCATTTGAGTTTGTGTTGCAGAAGGGCACTTAAGCAGTCCTGGTTGAATGAGGGGTCGTCTCTATTCACTAGACCAGGGGTTCCCAGACCGTTTCAAACCGTGACCCAACTTTGGCGGTCCTGCTATCCTGGGACCCACCAAATACTTAGTGCAGTAAACTAAGCAGTAGGTGCTTATGACCACGCCAGTTGAAATGAGATTGAGGGACTTTTCTCTTTGTATGTCGCATCAACACAGTTTTCCCCTTGTCAGTCTTCAAATGTAAATGCATGCCTTAAATGCATCAGCATGCATTTACATGAAAAAAAGGATTGTGGTCCAGAGACCAAGTTGGCCCCCCTCATCTGACCCATTAATGGGTCGCAACCCGCAGTTTGAGAACCACCCCATTACACCACAATCTGTCTCTACGAAGAGAACCAGCTGACCTGCTGTAACCCCACGTCAAAGTTCATGAGGCTCAAAGCATTCTGGGAGATGCATTTCATTCCCTGACCGACTGGTGTCGGTGAGTGCACACCTGGTGTGTTTAATTGGTTTCATCACACCGGTTTATTGTCTCTCTGATCTCCACTTCGCTCTCTTTCTTCTTCTCTTCTATCTATCAAGCGGCATGCAGGTAACAACATGGAGGGGATTTGGAGAGTATGGAGGTGGGTGGGAGAGATGTTGAGGGTGGAGGTGGGAGGCTAGGGAGAGGGTGGTGGAGGTGGGAGGCTAGGGAGAGGGTGGAGGTGGGAGGCTAGGGAGAGGGTGAGGGTGGTGGAGGTGGGAGGCTAGGGAGAGGGTGGTGGAGGTGGAGGAGTCAGCGATGGAGGCGGCGGGGTTTGTTGGTTGGAGCGGCGTTGTAGGTGGGGTGGTGTTGGGGGAGGAGGTGGGGATGAGGGCCTTGATGGTGGATGTTCAGGGTGCATGTGAGGGGGGCCTTTGTGGGGGTCCATGTTATTTATTTCGCTCTGACTTTCCGTCCCTTTGTACGCTTGTGACGGATTGGCTCCCGTCTCCCCATCACACGGACCATCACTCAGAACCTCCGTCGTCTCCCCGTCTGCCTCGAGCCTTTGAGCACTGAGCACGTCGGCTGTCGGGCGCCGGGGGAAGTCTTCATGCCTCTCTGTGTTGTCTCGTTTCTCTCTCGGCTTTCTACGGCTTCCCCGACGTTTTTCTGCGTTGGATCTGCCTTCGCGCTGCGATCCCCGACGTCGTTCAGATCTGTCTTACAACGTGTCGTCCCTTTAGGATTCCCTTCAGGGGGAGCAGGTGAGATTAGGGGAGGGAGGGAGGGAGGGAGGGAGGGAGGGACGCTGGGGGAGGGCTCGGGTTAAGCAGGGCAAGGTAGGAAAAGGAGACAATAAGAGAAGTGATTAGTGAGTAAAAAAAATAACATTGATGAAAAGAGATTAACGACCAATAAGGAAACATTAGCTTGTGCGAAAAATGCAAAAATATATATTCCACAATTGTTCTTTTATAGATCCCAAAAACACTTGATGATGATGATTGACAGGTGACGCTTGTCGACGTCTCCCTCACTGTCACTGCAAAAAAAGCTGTTTCATCTCCCACCTTCCTGGTTCCTCTGAACCCTCCCAGCTCATTACTCCCACTAACCAGGTCAGTTGTATGTCTGTCCTATTTAGTCAATGCTCTAACCCACAGGGGGTCCGACAGAATTATAACAGCAGTTAATGTGTGCATCCCTAAGAGTCTGTGTGTATATATATATATATATATATATATATATAATGTATATATATACCCACTCCCAGTGGGGTGGGCCGGGAGGAGGAGGAGGGGGGTTCAGGGAAATATATATATATATATATATATATATATATATATATATATATTGGGGTCGTAATGGCCCATATATATATATATATATACACACACTCTTAGGGATACTGAATAGAATGGGATACTTAGTACTTCTACCCTCAATTCCCAGTTATACTTAAACCAAAATCTAAATTGGTGTGTCTGCAGTCATAAACGGGGAGGAACTTGGCCAAATGGGAGCGTGGCCTTTGCCCTCGATGGCCGTGGTGAGTGGGGTGCTCAGTGCACCTGGTCGTATTCCTGTTTTGAGCATGTCAGGACCACAATACCCCGCTACATCTCTGCCTCCCTGCGCCCCGTCCTGGAGCAGACTGACTCCACTGCAACGCTCAGCCAGGGCTAATTAACTGCTTTTTTCAGTGGCCATTCATTTATTCATCTTACCTATTATTTGGATGGAGGAATCAATTGGTCACTTATAAAATGTCAGAAAAACTAATGGACAGTGTTAGGACCTAAAGGGAGGTGTTGTTGGCTCTGGTAAGCGGACGACACTATGAACAGAAATGCAACTAAATATTGGCAATTATGAAGCTTCATGCAGCACATTTTTTGCATACTGCAAAAATAATTCATTTTTTATAACTAATTAATTCATTATCAACGCAGTGACTGTCTATAAGTTAATCTACTGACCAAGGGTAGAGGTGGGGGGCCGTACTGTTGGGAGAGTGTTTACCCTACCACGTCTTCCTGCAGTACGCGGTGTGTGATAACCACCATGGTGCTGGGAAACCTAGGGAGAGCGGTGTGTGTGTGTGTGTGTGTGTGTGTGTGTGTGTGTGTGTGTGTGTGTGTGTGTGTGTGTGTGTGTGTGTGTGTGTGTGTGTGTGTGTGTGTGTGTGTGTGTGTGTGTGTGTGTGTGTGTGTGTGTGTTTGGTGTGTGTGTGTGTGTGTGTGTGTGTGTGTGTGTGTGTGTGTGTTTTTCTATACTTAGGTTCTCAGGTCCAGGAGTTATAAGTGGACCGGAGAGGAAACTGTTGGAGATTCTCATTCCCTCTCTTTCAATCAATCAAACTTTATTTATGAAGCGCTTTTTCGGGCAGCTAAGCAACACAAAAGGGCTTCAGAATCAGGAACATGCGTTTAATCCTAAACCCTGAATTTCACGTCTGTAATTAAGAAAGCAGATATATTTTCTCATCTAAAAATAGCGATTAACCATCGGAGTTACAGAGAAACATTTGAGCGGCACAATCAAAGGAAGAAGATTGATTACACATGACTTGAGAAAAAATAAAGTCACGTGCAGTCAAGCTAAACAAAGAAAAATCTATATCTACATATAGATATAGATGTATCTTTACATATATAAATACATTGAGAGATTTACAGTCTTAAACGTCCTCACAGGCCCACAAAGATGACCCTTAACCCCCCTCACCCGACTCCCCCTCAAGGCCTTAGAGGAAACATCCCCTTATCATGAGAGATAACCCCAGAGCGGGACCCCCGGAGAGGGATCCCTCCTTCAAGGGCCGGCCCGTGGTGCAGGCCCCGCTGAAGGAGGCAGACGGACTCTGTAATGCTCCACAAAACAAAGGCAGAAAGGACAGTTATAGTAAGATGAAGTCACGGGCAGCGCTCTTAAGGCGAAGAGGAGGAAGAGGAGGAGGAGGAGTGTGGGTGGTGGTGGTGGTGGTTTGGGAGGGGGGTGTTGAAACAAGGGAACGTGGGAAGACAGGGGGTGGGCTGGGAGGAGGAGGAGGAGGGGAGGTTCAGGGAAAGGTGAAGAGGAGGAAGTAGTTATGTGTGCCTCAGAGAGAGGGAGAGATTTTGCCGCGTGACCGCCAGCGTGTTTAAAACCACACGCCGGTTGCATTAGTAGCGTAAAGAACCCGGGGGCTAGACTTATTCTGCCTCAAACTCTCCCCCTCGCTCGCATTCTATAGCTCTGTCTCTGTCTCTGTTTGTCTCTCTCTGTCTTTCTCTGTCTCTGTCTCCGTCTGTCTCTGTCTGTCTCTGTTTGTCTCTCTCACGCTCTCTCTCTCTCTCTCTCTCTCTCTCTCTCTCTCTCTCTCTCTCTCTCTCTCTCTCTCTCTCTCTCTCTCTCTCTCTCTCTCTCTCTCTCACTCTCTCTCTCAAGACTATATGTTTGTCACTTTATCGGTTCATTCTCTTATCTATCTCTCTTGTTCTCTCTATATGTCTTAAATCTCTCTCTCTCTCTCTCTCTCTCTCTCTCTCTCTCTCTCTCTCTCTCTCTCTCTCTCTCTCTCTCTCTCTCTAGACTATATGTAGTCTATATATGTCACATTATCGGTTCATCCTCTTATCTCTCATTCTCTCTATATAAAGTGTATGAGCCTTTCTACAGTGAGTCTATTCACTTGCGGGTTCTCCCTCTATGATACTTTGACGCTCAGCCTCAGGATGACTCCTGTGTGACCGGGTGTGTGTGAAGTGTGTGATGTGTGAATGGTAGCATGGGATTCTGAACAAATAATGCACCAAAGGATTTAAGGGTTTCATGCGAGTAAACCCAATGTCACACACACAATCACTCACACTCACACAAACACACACACACACACACAAACACACACACACGCACACACAAAAGCACACACTCTTACAAGCAGTAGTACATCCGCATAAGTATGTGTATATATACATCGTGCATACACGTACGCACAAACACTCGACTTGACAACGTCCAACACTGTGTTACTGAATCCCCCACACAGAAACACATGCACACTCTCTCCCATGCATTATATATTTCAACATTCAGCTACATTTGACACACACAGCCTGGAATGTGCAGTTGAATCCTGATTGCTACAAACACGCACACACTATTTGCCCACATCTGTACATCGTCTGAGTCTTATAAACAAACACATGGAGGAGAGATGCAGCGAGGCAGTCCAAACACACAGAGCCCGTACACATGGCTATTTATAAATAGTAGGCGCACACACACACACACACACACACACACGCACACGCACTGACATAGTGTTACACAAACAGCGCACAAGCAAACAGCGCACACAGGCGCTTACTGTACGGCCCTTGCCGTTACCCACAGACATCGGGAAAACAAACTCGCTAACGTTTATATTGGTCCACGTTGCGTCTCGCCCGGGGCCTCACACCCCGGGGCCTCACACCCCGGGCCCTCACACCTACGGGCGCGTGGCTCCGCAGCGAACGTCAGCCCACCTTACGGCCAGACCGCACACGCGCACACGTCTCCACAACACGACGTCAACACCAGTGGTTGACGCCCTGGCGGTTACACTCTGTGTGTGTGTGTGTGTGTGTGTGTGTGTGTGTGTGTGTGTGTGTGTGTGTGTGTGTGTGTGTGTGTGTGTGTGTGTGTGTGTGTGTGTGTGTGTGTGTGTGTGTGTGAGGGCCAGGACATGATGGGACCTGTGCGTCCTCACGATGTTGGCGCTCGTTGCACGGCTTAGTTCTCTGGAGAAACCAGGAAGAGGAATAAATGGGGACTTGCCTCAGCTTTGTATTTGTGCTTATTATCATAGCGACCACTTATCTGTCTGTCTGTGTGGTTAAATGCCTGTAGATGTGGGGGTGGGGGTGTGTTTGTGTTTGTAATTGGATTTACATATGGGTGTGGGAGTGTGTGTGTGTGTGTGCGCATGTGTCAGTGTGTGTGTGTGTGTATGTGTTTGTGCGCGTGTGTGTGCGTGTGTGTGCATACAAACACCTAAGAATGCGCGTGTTTGTATGTGTGTGTGTGCGTGTGTGTGTCTGTGCGTGAGTGTGTATGTGCATCTGCATACAAACACCTAAGACTGCGCGCGCGCGTGTGTGTGTGTGTGTGTGTGTGTGTGTGTGTGTGTGTGTGATTGTGTGTGCGCAGATTGCACCCATAATTACATACAAGCAGCATATTTCACCAGACATCCTAAAGGTGCTCGTCTTTATTTGTATAGCGGTGAATCACGGCGACGGTCTCAGAAGGCCACGCCCCCCCCCACTCACCCTCAGCCCTCCAAAGAACTGAAAGGAAAAACTCCCTGAAGGATCAAGAGAGAAGCCCTGAGGCTTCTCTCTTGATCACCTTCCAGGGCCTCTGGGGAGGGGCTCCGGGGAGATAGAGACACAGTGGGCATGAAGGTCAGAGGCTGATAGCCGGAGCACAGTTCACTGGAGGGGACCCGAGAGGCTGTTGTGTTAGGGAGGAGGGCGGGGGGGGGGGGGGGGGGGGGGTCCTCAGTGGTCAGAGGCCTTTGGTGTTACTGCAGTGGTTACCGAGCAGTAATGGGGTTTGGTCACCCCGCAATCCCGACCAGATGTGCACCAGTTGCAGGGCATGGTATGAAAAACGTCTCTCATTACTAGGATTATATATATACAAGGTTATTAGCACACACTGTCTAAAAAAGCTTCACATCACAGGGATACGGGCTGGTGCGGCTTATTCATCATATATGTTTGGAAATTGAACTCCAGAGAATCAATCATGAATCAGATCATGACTAGTAACGATGACATCAGTTATTACGTCAGGACCGTGTGTTAAAGCGTCTCGCCTCAAGGCACACCGGTTGCCGTCCACTGCCCTGGGCTGTGTGTGGTGGCGGTACCATCATGGGGTTGATGTGTGACTTATCACAAGAAGAGACAGGGAGGACCAGTGCCCGTGTGGAGTCAGGTAGTTCTATATGTCGAATGTAAAGAAGCAGAATGTATGTGGCTAACTAGTGTAGCTGGATACGAGATTGAGATCATCATGGAGTCTTTTGTGACTCCATGATGTGAATTCAGAGAGTTCATTAAGGAGCAGGTAGGGGTTAGACAGTCGATACAGAGACAGGTCATTAAGGAGCAGGTAGGGGTTAGACAGTCGATACAGAGACAGGTCATTAAGGTGTGGGTAGGGGTTAGACAGTGAACACAGAGACAGGTCATTAAGGAGCAGGTAGGGGTTAGACAGTGAATACAGAGACAGGTTATTAAGGAGCAGGTAGGGGTTAGACAGTGAATACAGAGACAGGTCATTAAGGAGCAGGTAGGGGTTAGACAGTCGATACAGAGACAGGTCATTAAGGAGCAGGTAGGGGTTAGACAGTGAATACAGAGACAGGTCATTAAGGAGCAGGTAGGGATTAGACAGTCGATACAGAGACAGGTCATTAAGGAGCAGGTAGGGGTTAGACAGTGAATACAGAGACAGGTCATTGAGGAGCAGGTAGGGGCTAGGGGTCATATTGCTCTTGGATGCCTACAGGTTAGGCTTCGCCCCTGCCCCATTTTATAATGTTATATTTAATAATATAATCCAAGATTAGATAATGTGGGTGTAGTGCATGCAGACAAGTCAACGTGTGTGCGGGCGTAATGTATAAAAAAATTAGTATATATATTTATATATATGTCTGTGTGTGTGTGTGTGTGTGTGTGTGTGTGTGTGTGTGTGTGTGTGTGTGTGTGTGTGTGTGTGTGTGTGTGTGTGTGTGTGTGTGTGTGTGCGATTGCGTGTGTGTGTGTGCAGACCAAAGGGAGGCTTCCCCACACTTGTGTCATCAGAGCTAAACCGGGAAGGAGGTAATTGCGGACTAGCGTTGTTCGTTTAACTCCGACTCCGTGATAACATTACGGTAATGACAACACGGAGGCTGGATCGCATTATGACGACGTGCTTTTCACTTCGTAATTGCCACGTTAATTGCAATGTAGTTGCACAGGTCCACACTCGCGCCGCGAACCAAACCAGCAAGAGGGATGTGTGTGTGTGTGTGTGTGTGTGTGTGTGTGTGTGTGTGTGTGTGTGTGTGTGTGTGTGTGTGTGTGTGTGTGTGTGTGTGTGTGTGTGTGTGTGTGTGTGTGTGTGTGTGTGTGGGGGTGTGTGTGTGTGTGTGTGTGTGTCTGTGTGTCTGTGTGTCTGATTGTGTGTTTGTGTGGTTTCTTAGCCTAAGTATTTAAGCTCAATGACTGCAATGTGTAGTGCTTGAAACTTTGAAGGCCTGTGACATATGTCACATATCGCGTGTCTGTTTAAATAACATCCTATATATATATAGATAGATATATATCTATATATATAGCTATGAACGCAATCCTGTCGTGCTAAATCCGGATGGTTCTCTACACCTGGGTTGAACCCTTCAGATCTCGATTTAGATTTGATTGCGTCCACCTCTGCCTCACCAATCCCACGTCTTAGTCCCGAAAAAAACACAGCTCAGTTCCACTGGGTTTATATCCGTTTGGGATGTTTTGGGGCCTCTATAACGTACAGTCCAAAAAACGCTTAGCTTCCATCTGTGCACCACCTGTTGGATTCCAGCTCCAGCGTTGTGGGTTTGTATTTTTTGTAATCGTGGTTTTTATTTGTGTTTTCCCTCCGTCCCCAGTATGGATGGAGGGCTGTTTGCATTGGCCAGATGTAACTCCAGCTGGAGGGGGGATCTAGGTCACCCTAGTCACACTTTATTCACTCCAAACCACCTCTTATTTATTGCATAGGGTAGAAAGGTAAAGGACTTTTGTGAAATGTTCCTCTTACTTAAATGTCTCCCCTCCCTCCTCCTCCCCTCTCTGCTCACTCACCTTCTCTTCCCTCCTCTCCCCCCGCTCCCTTCCTTCTCTCTTCCCTCTGTTTCTCCTGTCTTCCCATCCTTTCTCCTCCTCTCTTCCCTTCTCTCTTCTACCCTATCCTGATCTCTCCTCCTCCTCTCCTCTGTCCCTCTCTCCTCCTCCACTCTCTCCTCTCTCCTTCTCCCCTCTCTCTTCACTCTCCTCCTCCCCTCTCTCTGCTCCCTCCTCCTCCCCTCTCTCTCCTCCCTCCTCCTCCCCCCCTCTCCTCTCTCCTCCTCCCCTCTCTCTTCACTCTCCTCCTCCCCTCTCTCTGCTCCCTCCTCCTCCCCTCTCTCTCCTCTCTCCTCCTCCCCTCTCTCTTCACTCTCCTCCTCCCCTCTCTCTGCTCCCTCCTCCTCCCCTCTCTCTCCTCCCTCCTCCTCCCCTCTCTCTCCTCCTCCCCTCTCTCCTCCCTTCTCTTTCCATCTCTCTCCTCTCTCCTCCTCCCCTCTCTCTCCTCTCTCCTCCTCCCCTCTATCTCCTCCCTCCTCCTCCCCTCTCTCTCCTCTTTCCTCCTCCCATCTCTCTCCTGTCTCCTCCTCCCCTCTCTCTCCTCTTTCCTCCTCCCCTCTCTCTCCTTCTCCCCTCTCTCCTCTTTCCTCCTCCCCTCTCTCCTCCTCCCCTCTATCGCCTCCCTCCTCCTCCCCTCTCTCTCCTCTTTCCTCCTCCCATCTCTCTCCTGTCTCCTCCTCCCCTCTCTCTCCTCTTTCCTCCTCCCCTCTCTCTCCTCTCTCCATCTCTCCTCTCTCTCTTCTCTCCTCCCGTTCTTCCACACTTTTCGTCTCTCGAGGGTCCATCCATCCTAATTTGGATGCTGGGTTGCCGTGACAGCAGGAGAGGGCCGTGGCATTGTGATGCTGATATTTAGATGACAATGGTCATCACACACAGACACGCATACACAGAGGCATTCGTGGGCGTGTGTGTCATCTTATTTATTGTTTAGATATACATTTGATTGTTATTTTTTACCTGAGAAAATGCATTGTGTTCTTTATCCAGATGTTTTTCCGTGAGCTATTCCGCGCTCTCTCTTTCTCTCTCTCTTTCTTTCTCTCTCTCTCTCTCTCTCTCTCTCTCTCTGTCTGTCGGTCCCCAGTCACCCCAAAAATACCAACATGTCCGACTATGTTGGCAACCAATCCAAAATCATCCCCTCTCTCCCTTTCTTTTCTTCTCTCTTTCCGCTTTTTTAACTATCCAGAGTCAGATCAGTCTCTCTCTCTCTCTCTCTCTCTCTCTCTCTCTCTCTCTCTCTCTCTCTCTCTCTCTCTCTCTCTCTCTCTCTCTCTCTCTCTCTCACCATACTTCGCCATGTTGGCAGGGCTCGTTCTACCAGCTGATATCAGCATTCCCTGGCTCCCAGCCAACTGGCAACACTGCAGGAGCGAGAGACACAGGGAGAAAATGGGAGAGAGAGAGGGAGAGAGAATAAAGGAAAATTAGTGAATAATAGAGCGGATAGAGGAGGGTGGGGGGGGGTTGAGGGAGAGAATGAGAGGGGGATGGGAGGGAATGAATCAGAGAGAAAGAAAGAAGAAATAAATGGAGGGGAGAAAGAGGACACGGAAGAGGGGAAAAACAATAATGGCGGATTAGGAAGTGTGTGTTAGTGTGTGTGTGTGTGAAGTGAGTGCGTAAATGCACACGTGTGCTCGGGCGCGTGCACGTGTGAGATTGATATGGTGTGATACCCCAATGAGTCATCGCTGAGCTAAAATGTCAACTGGCTACAGGAGAATGTCTTTGTCATTGCTGCGAGCGCGCACACACACACACACACACACACACACACACACACACACACACACACACACACACACAAACAAGAGTGTGTGTGTGCACGTGCACGTACTCATGCATACATAAACACACGGTTTCACGCAAACACATATGAGAACAGTCTTCGGCTCCTACACAAGCACCTGCGCACACAGGCCGCCATTGTATCGCCACGGCAATCGATGACCTTTTACGGTTGTCGTGGGCGACATCATCGCCTGCTCCAACCTAACGACCAGAAAGACAAAGACGACCAAAAATTGCCAAATGTGTCGGTTCTCCGAGCAGAATCAGTTCTCTCTCTCTCTCGCTCTTTCTGACACAAACACACACAGTGACACAAACGCACACACACACACACAAACAGACAATGGCGTGGATGTTAGCGTCACACACACCCAACGCACGAGAAAACAACATCACACAGTCACACCACCTCTTTCATGCACACACGCAAACACACACTCACTCACTCTCACCCAGACTTACTCACTCGTTCAGTCACACACGCACAACCTCAAACACAAACACTATATTTTTCTCTCTCACACACACACACAAAAACACAATCTTTCTCTCTATCTCGCTATCAAACAGACAAACACACACAAACACAAGCTTTCCGTCTCTCACACACATACACACACACAAACGGTATCTTTGATGGGGAGGTTTTCTCCCCAGGACATTAAATGATATATTTTCTGTTTGAATATCTATTGATAAGGTTATTGATTCTGAAGGCAGGACATCCTATTATTATCGATATTGTTGATATTTATGAGTTGAATTAAATTGTGAGAATATTGACGTTTACGCAGTCCAATAAATAAGAATAGTATTGCCTTACTTTTTAACTTAGCTTTTTTGCAAAAATCCAATCATTTTACAGAGACATATTTGTGAGCGGGTCATTATGTCCGAGTAGGCGGGCAAAACATTCCAACCAATAGAGGCCTGAGTAGCCAGTAGGCAGGCGGTGGGTGCCCCCACGCTATCCAATCCGATACTTAGCGGGGTTTTTCTGTAAGTCATGTCCCGCCCTGTAATCCTGTCTTCCCTGGAAACACTTTTAATACTTCAAGGACGCAAAATATGCTGTGGAATGAATCTTTGAATCATAAGGTGTTTTGTGTTTTATCCTCCTGCGTTATTTAGACGATGCATATGTTTGCAGCAGCTGCTGGTCTAATATGTTAATGTTTACTTGTTGGCGCCCCAGGCCCTAGTTCGACGTCTGTCTTCTCAAAACCATCCACACATTTTTATTACATTTCAGCTCACTGTGACACAGCAGAAAACACTGTGTTTGTGTGTGTGTGTGTGTGTGTGTGTGTGTGTGTGTGTGTGTGTGTGTGTGTGTGTGTGTGTGTGTGTGTGTGTGTGTGTGTGTGTGTGTGTGTGTGTATGTTCAAGCTGTATGAGTACACAGGAAGGGCGTGCGAGGGAAGGCCAAACATCTCACTCCCATCCTGTTTGGGACAGTGCACGTCCTGTGGTGCCCTTAACTCCCATGACACACACACACACACACACAAACACACACTTAACACCCGCTTAATGTCTGCACTTAATACACAAACACACACATAAAATAGCGTATACACACTTAACATATGCACATTTAAAACAAACACATACACATACCGTGTGTTTAATGATGCGCACGTATTAGAGTGCACGTGAGGGAACAGGTGTGCACCTGTCTCTGGGTCTGTATACACCTGCATGTGCACGTGAGATAAAGCAGAGATTATAGTGGGGGGGGGGGGGGTAGAATGTACTAGTTTACACTCCATAGCAGCGGCAGAGTTCAGAACAACGGAATCAGAATTTGGAAGTACAGAATGTATTTAAATGTATTCCACGGGGTTCCACTTCAAGAAGAAGCCCCCCCTTTGAAGTCGTTCCATTTAAAAAATACAGTTTTGGTCGATTATTTGAAAGGAAATGTATGATTGTAAGGGTTGCTTGTTGACTATATTAGGAAGCAAGCAAACAGGGTGAGCTGGAGAGAGCGAGTGCCGGTCAATATAGAAGTGCATTCGGTTGTCATTTCTTTAAGTAATTATTTACCATTGTTATTAACGAGATTGATAAGCAACGTGATGAATCATGAAGTTAATTAATTACATAGGTCCTTTTTTTGGATGACTTTATTGGGAATTTATACTTACAGTATATGAAAGAGAAGTGCCAGGCATAAATGTGGCTTTTACTCTTAATTGATTGAATTGTGTTGCAGTATAGAGTCCAGGCTACGGCATTAGCATTAGTCTTAGCAGGCGTTGTGTTATTTATGAACAGATGTCGCAGATTATTT
Source organism: Gadus chalcogrammus (assembly GCF_026213295.1). NCBI lineage: Eukaryota > Metazoa > Chordata > Actinopteri > Gadiformes > Gadidae > Gadus > Gadus chalcogrammus. The sequence continues at coordinate 8,940,833 of NC_079428.1, read as the reverse complement.
GGTGATTAATGTCTTTGTTTTTTGTTTTTCCGCAGAGGACTACGTTTGGATCCTCTCCCCTCAGTCAAGACAGCAAAGAATGGCACAGCGTCACACACACTGCTGGTACAAACTCACACACACACACACACACACGCGCGCACAAACGCATATATGCACACACACACACACACACAAACACACACACGCACACGGTTGTTTAGCCTCCTCACACACACACACACACACTCAAGCGCGCGCGCGCGTGTGCGTGTGCGTGTGCGTGTGCGTGTGCGTGTGTGTGTGTGTGTGTGTGTGTGTGTGCGTGTGTGTGTATGTGTGTATCAGACTAGGTCAAGGTCAGCATGCAGCTAGATTATTATGCACAACATGCTAATACATCTCTCTGCACCTCGTCTTCTTCTGGAAGACCTCTCTCTGTCTCTCTCTCTCTCCCTCTGTCTCTCTCTCCTTATCTCAAAATGCCAGTTACTTTATTTGCATGGAAAATATACATTTATATTGCGAAAGCACAATAAGTAAAAACATAACCCTATCTATCCGTCTCTCTATCTGTATCTCTCTGTATCTGCATTCGTCTCTGTCTGTATCTCTCTCTGTCGGTATCTCTCTGTATGCGTGTCTATGTGGTTTTGCCTATCTTGTTTTTCTCGTACGTATTCATCTTCATATCTGTCTCTTCCTCGTTCTGTCTGCTTCTCTGCCGTTTACTACCACTCTGCCTCCTGCTTTCTCTCGCTCCTCTCCTTCTCTGTCTTCCACCACGTCTCAACTTCGTTCTCTCCCTCCCTCCCTCCCTCCCTCCCTCCCTCCCTCTCTCCCTCCCAGAGAATGGATTCCCCTCCAGAGTGTGTGTTGGCCCTGTCGTGTGAGCAGCCCCCCTCCCCGTCCACACTGCCCTCCCTGGACCACAGCCCCCTGGCTCCCTCCTCCCCCACCACCACCACCAACCCCCCCACCCCCCCTGGCAGGCAGGGGCCCCTGTCCCTGCCCACCAGCCCCCTGCTCCCCCTGCACACCCCCGGGGCCTCCCCCCTGGGCTCCGACGCCGCCCACTACTTCCCCCTCTCCCCCTTCCCCTCCTTCCCCCCCGACGACCAGCTCCTCCTCCTTCGCCACCACGACGACGACGACGAAGACGAGGAGGAGGAGGAGGATGAGGACGACGGAGACCCCCTCACAGCGGAGGGGATGGAGCTGCAGGGGGGCCCCCCGTCGTCCCCCACCCCCGCCGTGGCCCTCTTCCCGGGGGAGGGAGGAAGAGGCGCGCAGGAGGCCCTCGGCGGGCCCGGTCCGGAGGAGAGCTCCCCCCCGGACGTGGCCCGCACGGCCCCCCAGCTCCTGGGCTTCGGGGCCCTGGAGCTGGCCCTGGCCTCGGGGCAGAGCGGGGGGTCCGGGGGCCTGGGCTGCAGCAGCGACGAGCTGGACCTCCAGCTCTTCCAGAAGGACGCGAGCGGCGCCCACCCCAGGGTGACGCCCGCGGCGGGCGGAGCGGGGGCCTCGCCGGGCCCCGCCCTCCGGTTCCCGTGCCTGGTGTGCGGCAAGAGGTTCCGCTTCCAGAGCATCCTGTCGCTGCACGCGCGCGCCCACAGCCTGGACCGCGAGCGCCGCGCCGCCCCGCTGTACCGCGCCGGGCTCCCCCCGCCGCCACCGCCGGCGGCCCCCCTCAAAGCCCACCTGACCCAGAACCACCAGGGGGTCCACGACCAACGGCCGCCCCCACCGAGCCCCTCCTCCGCCCTCATCCAGCACCTCCGCGACCAGGCGGAGCCCGACGACACGGAGGTCCTACGCAACGACAAGAGCTGCCTCATGGGGGGCGCTGACATCACACCCCTGACCCCCCCGCTGACGGAGGACGCCGTCACCTCGCCGTACTCCTCCGCCGCCGCCGCCGCCGCCGCCGCCGCCAGCTCCTTCCGCTGCCACGCCTGCAAGGGCAAGTTCCGCACGGCGTCGGAGCTGGCGCGCCACGTGCGCATCCTGCACAGCCCCTACAAGTGCTCGCTGTGCCCCTTCTCCGCCAGCCGCGAAGACGACCTCGCCGCCCACCTGCGGGAGTGCCACCCGGCGCCGGCCCCGCCCCTCCACCGCCCGCCCTCCCCCGCCGCCGCCGTCGTCTACGGCGCCCGGCCCGTCGTGGCCGCCGCCCCCGACACGCCCCTACCCACCCCGACGCCCACCCCCACACCGACGCCCACGCCCCAGGTGTCGACGGTGGTCGCCGCGGCGCCGACGGCGGTCGCCACGGCGCCGGCGGCGGTCGCCACGGTGCCGGCCACGCCCGCCCTGCCGGCGTTCCGCTGCGACACGTGCGGCCAGCGCTTCACCCAGTCGTGGTTCCTGAAGGGACACATGCGCAAGCACAAGGACTCCCTGGACCACAAGTGCCAGGTGTGCGGCCGTGGCTTCAAGGAGCCGTGGTTCCTCAAGAACCACATGAAGGTGCACCTCAACAAGCTGGGCCTGAAGGCCGGCCTGGGGGGCCTCGGTGTGAGCGTGGCGGCGGGCCTGGACCCCTCCGCCGCGGGGGCCGTCAGCGGCCAGTCCCTCAACGCCCTCTACTCCAGCCTGCTGCTGGCCCAGCGCCGGGGGGCCGGCGGCGGCGGCGGGGGCCGGGGGGCCAGGGGCCGGTCGGAGCGCGACCACGGAGGGCGGGGCTCGGTCCCGGGCTCCGGCAAGTCGGCCATCCTGGGGTACCTGGGGCTGCCCATGGACGGGGGCGGGGCCAGCTGCATGGAGCGGCTGCAGGCCGTGGCGCAGGTGGCCGAGATGGGCGGCGTGAGCGACCCGGGAGGGCGGCCCGGCGGGGTTACCATGGAGACGACGGCCGCCGCAATGGCGGCGGCGGCCGACGGCGGCGACCAGGTGGCCATGTGGCAGCTGGTGGCCCGCAGCCTGCTGGCGGCGCAGCAGGCCCAGCAGAACCAGCAGAACCAGAGGAGCCAGCAGCAGCAGAGCCAGAGGGCCCAGAGCCGGAGCTCCGCGCTGGGGGACGCCGACCAGGTCAGGGCCTACCTGGGCGGGCTGGGCCCCAGGCAGGAGACGGTGGCCTCCGCGGGGGCCGGGGCCGGGGCCGGCGGGGGGCCCTGGGAGTGCCCCGACTGCGGGAAGCTCTTCAGGAGCCTGCAGCAGGTGGTGGTCCACGCCCGCGTCCACGTCCAGAGACCCCAGAAGGGAGGAGGAGGAGGAGGAGGAGGAGGAGGAGGAGGAGGAGGAGGAGGAGGAGGAGGAGGAGGAGGAGGGCTCGGTGGAGAGGAGGGCGCTGGGAGCGGGAGAGCGACAGGACGGAGTGGAGGAGGAGCAGGAGGAGCAGGAGGAGGAGCAGGAGGTCGATCCAAACCCCCCAGCGCCGGACCTCGACAGACAGGGTCCGCTGGAGGATTCCACCCGGCCATCTCCAGCCACCACGGTACAAAGCTCACACACCCCGCCTCTGAACTCACTGCTACTGCTGCTCAGGGTGGAGGCCATGTTGGGAGATTCTGTAGTGGACATTAGATGACGGTTATGGCATTGCAATAGTTGTTAGGTGATGGCTATGTTAGGTGACGGTAATGTGATGATATTGGATCAATCTGAAATGGTTGAGTGATAGTATACTGATGGCGATGTGATGGTTATGGGATGGTCTAGTGATGGTTATAGGACGGTTAGAAATATAATTTGCGCCAGCGACAGGGCTATGCAGCATTCGTGATTCTTATGATCCCTCCAAATCAGTCGAGGTGTGGTCAGCAACACAACTCCCAGAGCACTCATCGGCTGATGAGCGTTGCTGACACTCATCAGTCGATGGGTGTCAGCAACACAACTCCCAGACCTTCATGGGAAGGTCATGATTCAGTGTAGTCGTCCCTCTCACTATGTGATGTTTTCACTGCATCCATAACTATTATTTTCTCCTGGCTATGGCGTTGGAGTCCCAGCTCTCTGCAGTCTACCTGTTAGCATCATTGAGCAGGATGCCCCCTACTGACCTGCTCCCTACTAGCATGTGTCTCCATCCGCTGAAAGCTACAGCTACAAGCTGATAAACGACCAATTGGTAGAACAGTGTTTCCTTAACAGTACAGTTAAACTGCTGTATAAATAAAGTCACTGCCGCATCAAAGCAGGTATGTTCAGAGAATACATTATGTATATAAATACATGTCTATCTGTGTGTAACACCCATGTGCTCCGTGTCCCCCCCCCCCCCCACCCCCTCCCAGCGGGTGAGAACGGCCTGCCGGTGGCCCCCCCCGTGGCCAGTGGTGGCGGCTCTGCATCCCGGGAGCGAGTGCGGGGTTCGGGGGTAAAAGACTGCCCCTACTGCGGTAAAGCCTTCAGATCCTCACACCATCTCAAAGTTCACCTGAGGGTTCATACGGGTGAGGCACTGCCCACAGGCAACAACACACCAGACTTCCACTAGAACCTTCCATCCCAGATGCCAGTGTGACTGACTTTTAATCAGACAGCCTTGTTGTGTTTCTCCTTTGGAAAGGGTCTCTTTGCTAACGTATGCTAAGCTATGGTCTCTTTGCTAAGCCATCGTCACTTGGCTGGTGGGTCACTATTGCAGCGTTGTTGATTTAAGCTATGGTCACCATGCTAACCTATCCGTCCCTATGCTATGCTACTTTTGCTAGAGAGTAAGATATTGTCGCCGAGCTTTTGTCGTTTTGTTAAGCAAACATGAGCGTGGCGCTAAAAGCGTGTATCTTGTGTCTCACATGAAAAGGCAAGCATTGGTGTTTGTACTAAACGCAATGCATCACAGACCTTTTTAGGGTTAGGATGTTGAGGTTTGGGTGTGTCCTCTGATACAGACAGCTGATACGGGTACGAGTCAGGCCGGGTATAAAGTTCCAACACATTCTGAATCCGGGGAACACTCTTTCTTCACACTTAATATCCCTGAACAATAAAAGTGCAAATCTGACAAGGATCATTTTTCGTCAGTCAAACATTTCCTAAGAGGGCTTTTTCTTATATTTCGCCATTCATTTATAAGAACCCAGCACATATAGGAGGGACGCTAGCGAAGCATATCATAGCGCCAGTTGAATCCCACCGTGGCGTTTCCCAGGAGGCGTTAAATGAAAGCTATTCAGTGTGAGCATCCCCAGCGCTCAGCGGTTAGCTATAGGCCGTGGCACCTGCCACCACACAGTCACGCTATTGTGCGTCAGGCAGCATACAGTACGCCTTTCCCATGAGCTATCTCTTCAATCTGTCAAATGACGAACCACGTGTTCACTTTGGAAGAAGGGGGCTGAAAAAAGAGAAAGACATTTGAGTAGAGCTTTATTTAACAGGTTGAAATATTACTCCCTTGGCACAGTGGTACACTTTAGCCTATGAATACAATCGAAGCCCTTCAGGAATCCATCTTGCCTAGTTTTCCAATATAGGTGTTGACTTTAGTGGACAGATGGGAGGCGAGATCTCTGCTGTTATAGAGTGGAGTGTTATTTCTGTAATATAGTTACTTTGCTGTTTCACCGATAAAGATCACTTTTTTATTTTCATATGCAACACGTTATCTCCTCTTCATACAGCTGAAAAATGCTCCATGGTTTATCTGGGAGCATTGTGCCTATACTCTATAAAATAAGGCCATCTACTGGGGGACATTGGAACTGCAGGCCTTGAAAGCAAAACTCGCTAAATGAGCTCAGTAGAACAGAATATGGCTTTGAGTCTAACTACACAATAGGATAGAATATTATTTTTGAAGTGAACTACCTAGTAGAATAGATTAAATTAGTTTTAGTTTAACTACAATGTAGAACATACAATTCTAGAGTAACAGCACTACATTTGGGGTTTGCTGCCATTTACATGCTTAGTCCTGTCTGCAAATGTACACTGTAATAACTGAATTACCTTAAGCGCTTTCTCTATTGATGCTGCTGTGTTTGAATTTAACTAACCCTTTCATCTAACCCATTTCATCTTACCCTAACCCCTCCCCTTCTTTGATCCTAAACCATCTCATCTACACTCTACTAATCCTTTCATTGAACCCTTATTAACCCTTTCATCTGACCCTTACTATCCCCGTCATGTGACCATTACTAACCCCTTCATCTTACCCTAGCCCATACACTTACACTAACCCTTTCATGCAACACTGTAGCTAACAAACGTTGTTGATGAACACTGCAACGACAGGACGGACAGCATCCCTCCCAGCTCCCCCCCAAAGCAACATGTCAGAGTCAGGGAGTGAGTTCAGTCTCAGAGTCTCAGTTTCACACCGGTGTCTCTCTCCCTCCCTCTCTCCCCCCAGGCGAGAGACCCTACAAGTGCCCCCACTGTGACTACGCCGGCACCCAGTCGGGCTCCCTGAAGTACCACCTGCAGAGACACCACCGCGAGCAGCGCAACGCCCTCTCCACCTCCTCCTCCTCCTGCACCTCCTCCTCCTCCTCCGCCTCCTCCAACAACTCCCCCACCATCGTCAACACCATGGCCCCCTCCGGCGCCGCCGCCCCCCCCCGCCGGGACGGCCCGGGCAAGCAGGGCCGAACCCAGAACCACCAGGGGGGGCACCCGGGGGCCGGCCACAGCCAGGGCCACCGGGCCCCGGCCGACAGCCTGGGCCCCAGGCAGCTGCCCCAGCACCCCCAGCTGCAGGCCCAGCAGCAGCCCTGGCTGCTGGGGCTGCCGGAGCAGCGCGAGCAGCAGAAGGCCCTGGCCGCGCTGCGGGACGTGGACGTGGAGGCGCAGTACCGCTACCTGTCGGGCGTCATGGGGGCGCTCTACCAGGGCGGCCTGGAGGGGGGCTGGATCAGGGAGTCCCCGCCCGCCAAGACGCCCAAGGTGTCACGCCGCAAGCCTCTCACTACCAGCCGCATGGTGCCGCCGCCGCCACCGCCACCGCAGCCCAACGGGACTGACCACCACGGGGGCGAGGGCGCCGGGCCGCCCCGGCCCACGCAGGGCGAGGGCGGCGGCGGCTTCGAACCGCTGGACCTCTCCCGCCGCACCTCCCCGGGGCCGGACGGAGCGGAGGAGGACGGGGGGGCGGGCGCGGCGGCGGCGGACCCCCTGAACCAGTGCCTGTTCTGCCCGTTCCGCACCTCCTCGGGGGAGCTGATGGCCATGCACCTGCAGGTCAACCACACCAGCAAGTCCCGCCGCAAGAGGGGCCCCTCCGGCCCCCCGGGGGACCAGGACGGCCCCGCCAAGCGGCCGCAGCGCGTCGCCCCGGACCCAATGGCCATATGGAGGTACGCCAGCGAGGCCGGCGAGGACCAGGGGCCCCTCGGCGGGAGCCAGGCCCACAACGGGCTCTCGGAGGCCGGGGTGGAGCCGCTGGGCGGCAGGGGCCTCTACCAGCAGGGGGGGGCCCTGGCCTCTTTGTCCAGGAAGCTCCATGGCAACGTAACGGAGCCAGAGGAGAACAGGAAGGGCAATGAGGAAGAGGAGGAGGAAGAGATGGAGGAGGAGGAGGAGGAAGAGGAGGAGGGAGAGCTGGAGCCGCCGGAGGAGGACAGCAGCTTGGGGGGGTCGCCGGAGGAGGTGGGGTCTCCGTCGCTGGGGTTCGAGCACTTGATGAGGGAGGAGGGGGGCGTGGGGGCGGACTAGGTCTGGCGTCAGGGAGAGCAGTGGGCGGTGGTGAAGGGTTTTTGAACGGAAGGAAGAAGAAGGAAAAATGGCGGAACTGTAAAAGCGTGATGAGAAGTGATCAGGGGAACGTAGTGCTGCCTGAGGATTCATGTTCACAACCTTTTTAGGGAGAAGAGGTAAAACAAGGCCAAGCTAAATATTTATGTTTAGTTTCCCATCAAATATTTACTCACATTATGACAGTGTTGTCCTCACAAGGGTTGTCCTCACCAACAGTTATTCTCACGTTCAGGACATTTTACACTTTCCTTTTGGTCCAATTGAATTTTACCCCAAGAGGGCTCATCTTAAGTTAAGGAAAATGTCTGCAACAAACATGTTAAATGGTGCTTGATTTGCCACAGCCCTTCCAGGTAATACGGGCATTTCAAAACAGTCATAATTGATGTTATTGTTATAAATTATTCATTATTACGGTTGACTGCTGTACTGTTAAATGTGTCACTGATTGTGACATAGTCAGGTGCGAACAAGCATGCCCTTCTCGATTGGACAGTAAGCCACTGCTCTGTCATAACGAACCGAACGATTGGTTGGAAGGAAAACAGCAGATGTCCTGAGATTGGTAGGAAAAAAAAGCAAGAATCGTTAAGGAATGTTTTGTTAAGTGACTTTCGAAAAAGCCAACCTCAGCTTTACTGTTCAGTATTCTCTCCGCATGAAAGAGGCGGCCATGTTAAGGACGATGACCTTCTTGTTCAGATTCACCTATACTGTAAATCCTGACTGTGTTTGTCTTAAAAAAAAGTGTTTCTAGAAGTTTGAGAAGAAGTGCGTAGATGAACGAGCAGTTTGTGTAGATCTTTTTAGTTGGCTAGCTGTTATAGTGGCTGTTATCGTGCACCGTCGAGGGAGATTGTAGACCGCTATCGGGTCGACGCTCTGGTTGGATGTTTTATCTGAATATACAGTTTTAAAAGATATAAGTATATTGGACGGAAAATGGTTCTTGGAGTGTTGTGAATAGTGAAACTTTTAGAGCATTATGCGAGTTATGAAAAACTGAAAAAAGACAATGGACGGAGCAGCGCCTACCTGCGATGGGGAGCTAAATTATTAAGTGTTGAAAGCGTGTTTGCAGTTTGATATCCATCGCAACGGAGGTTGGCAGAGATTCCTACGTTAAACGAAATCAAAAAATCCAAGCGTAACTAAACGAAGAACGAAACAGCGGAGACCAGCTGAAGGAAGACGTTGGAATGTTTTCGCTGACGTTTATGATCACAATGGACTGACACGCCCGTTTAAGAGACGGAAACTGACACGAGGAAGAAGACGGACTGTAAACATGCATCCATGTCCCCGCGCGGGACTCAAACTAAACATACTCTTGGTATAATCTAGACGAGTAGATTCCCCTAACCTCTTGCTTTTATTTGAAAAGAAAAAGACAATGGTAGGAGGGAAATCAGTAAAAACACTAACAGAAATCATAGACCTCCCAGTAGAATATGTGTAGCTTTTGTAAAAACAAGAAAAAGAAGCAAAGATGAAAAAACGCAGAAAAATACTTTTTATGTTTTATTTTTTATTTCAAGATGCTTAAAAAAAAGAGGTTATGATATAGTTATTATTGATTTTTATGTTTTTTGAGCTAAGACTAGTCGGAATGTCGATACAGAGCACTGTGCAAAGTTTTAAGTTCCCAAAGTAGATTGTTCTTCTGTTTTGATCGTTGTCTTTATCGATATACCAAACTTTTATTTTGAAAATACTCACTTCCGGGGTGGCTAGCAGTGAAATGCTGTGGTTTGACCCTCATTAACGACCATGTTAATCAACTCACACTTAATCAACCGATGAAGCTCAAACCGTGGTATCCATACATTTAAAAATAGTACTTTTACTTTCCATTGAAACGGAAATATTAATGACAATGCACTATTAATGTCGATTATCACCCTTTTAAATATACTGCCATTCAATATCTCCACACATGCATAGAGAGCATGTCGAGCATCGAGACTCAAAGGCATGTTCCTGATTTTTGAGTGGACATCGTCCTCCATAATGAAGAGTGAGACTCGGTGACTCCTCTCGCTAACTTCCCAGCCTATTTGTTATGAAGGGGTAGCCAAGGATTGTGACCGCCGCCTTACGTGAATCTGTCGTTGACTTATTTCTTTCAAATGTGCATTATTAACTATTGTCTTTTTCTCTCGGTTAGAGCACCTTAAGTTGAGTTTAGTTTCTCGGTGAGACGTCCGTGAGTGGTGTCTGCTTCACGACTGCTGTCTACGCCGCTGTGCCTTCTGTCTCAAAACACTTCCTGGTGTATATTGTAAACGCTCACCAAAAGCACTTAGACTATATCTTTTACACACTCTTTGATGCTCTCTCTCTCTCGCTCTCTCACCATTTCTCTCCCTATCCCGCCTCCCCCTTTATTTAGCATGCTGCTGTTCTCTCTGATCACTGCTGCATTGACCCTCCATTTCTAATCCTTCTCCCTTCCCGTTGTCCTTTCTTGTGTTCTTCCCCACACCATGTTCTCGATGGTGGAAATACCTTTTACATTGAAGATGAATCTTCACCAATCAGGCTCTTTGGCCTTTAAACCTGACCACTTAATACCCACTAGCATAGCTAGACATTTCTAAAACAATGGTTTGGAAAACCTTTTGAGTTCAATTCCTAATTCTACTACTTGCTTACTAACCTTTGGAAGAAAAGAAAACAACCAAAGCCCAAGTCTAAAGACTGAAAATTTGAATATTTTATTTAACTTCACAAGGTGCCAAAACACGTCCATAGCGACTCTAAAATGTTTAACCCTTTGGAAATGCACATGCATCTACCAACTGTCTGGCTTTGTTGTCTTAATTTAATTTGAGACATCTTACTTGCTACTCTCTCTCTCCCTCTCTGATTCTCCATCCCTTGTATCTATCTCTCTCTCTCTCTCTCTCTCTCTTTCTAGTCTGTTATGTGTATCTCTCTCTCTTTCTCTACCACTTTAAGGTGGCGCGTACTATCTGGTATTGAGGCCTTTATTAGAGTTTTATTTCAATTTGATGTGGTATTCATTCAAATGCCGTTGAGATGGGAAAAAGTGATCCTCTTTATAATGATAATTGTTGTTGTTTTTATTTTTGTTTTGCATTATGGAGAAAAACAGACAAAAAAATACAAGAGAAATGTGTTGTTGAATGTTGTACAGATAGCGCTAGAGACGTGTTTTTTAAATGAGAGGATATAAACCTGGCCTGTGGTCGCCCCGCCCCTCTGACCCCCAGCTTTCTGTAAGAATCAGATATGACTAAAACGGCCTGCCACTCACTGATCGGTGAAACTATGCGAAACACAGCCTGTCACCCACTAGTAATGTATCAACCATTTAATCAAATGATTTGAGAAACAAGTTCTTTCAACAACAACAAACAACTTGTCGACACTACACAAATACATTTTTGTGCACGGCTGATTTTATGATTTGACGACCATTCTTGACATTGCACCTTATCGCTGTATCTTTGGTCGCTCCTTTTCTTGCCGCCAAACGATACTTTTACAATCAAGTGCGTATTAGAAGTTGCCTCACTAATGAAAGTCGGTATGAAGACTATTCTGAGAGGGGAGGGGGACCAGGCTGGGTTTGGAGCTCTTGTGTAGTTGAGCGAGGAGAACTCAATCTAACCTTAGTAGTGACTAATATTGTGGAAAGATGAAAAAAAAACACATTAGAAGTAAATAAACACAAACAAAATCACATTGCTTCTTTATTCATGTGTTACGTATCCATTCGTGTCATTTATTTCTCTGATTTTAACTGTTAAAGTTAAGAGCATCAAAAAAAAAAAATCTCCTTCCATGTTAACCAAATGTCCATCCCTGTCTTAATGCTACTGTGGCAAAGCGAAGGTGCAAGTTTTGGAAGAAATCAGCATTGGTGAAAATACCAGTAATACCAGTAAATAACAATTGGTAGGCCCGTTTTATTTTTTTACCTACACCTTTTCTTCGACAATCTTCACCAAACAATCCCAGTCCAACTGTGGCCAATCTCTCGCCTGCTAAAATGATGTCAGGTTTGCCATCTACTCTGCCTCAATCCATTTGAGGGCAGGATTAGTTCAACACGGCCAAAGCTGGGTTGCTAGATTGGAAGATATCGGAGCGTTTGATAGAAATGGCCAAAAAAACGATGAGTAGTTGGCTTTTTTGGTAAAAAATAATTTCTTCCTCATTCTGTACCAGAAGGGGATCTCCAACCTCCGACCTCATTGTTGTCACCATCTTGGCATGAGTATGTTGTGAATGTTGTGAAACAACATTGCATGAATTGAATTGCATGTAACCTCAAACCATCTGCTTCACGATGCATCAGATGAGCAGCCGACAGAGCAGTTGGGTTATGATGACCACCGGAGTTCCTGGCTCGACGTCGTCCATCGCCATGGAAACATTCTGTAAGCCTAACGATGTCATGTGAATTGTACTGACAAATAAAACATCCGAGCATATCGGGGGGTGTGTCTCGCTGGAGGAGCCGGGGAGGGCTCTTGGCTCTGAGCCCTGTAGACCCAGGTCTGAACGCTGACAGTCGGGCTCCAGGGAGGCCTAATCTCTCTCCCACACCCAGAGGTTCATTCCTTTGTTTCTGTTAGACTTGCCAGGGGACGGAGGGGGGTCTTCAATGAAGACAAGTCACTTTCATCTCGCTCACATTTCAAAATATTTTTTTGCAAGAGGGCTTATGTTTTTTGAAACACCCCCAGCCCCTGTGAATGGGGAGATGCAGACACGTTTTGGGGCACCATTGGGGGGCGTCCCCTTCTCGGTGGCCGGCCGTATGTGCGGGGATTTGAACCTGAGCCTACAGAGTGCTCCCCAAAAGCCCTTACCGCTGCACCACCTAATATATGGTGGGATGTAACGCTAGACTTTACAATTCACATGGCTTGGAAATAAGAGGTTTCTCTTAAATTCACACACTGAATTAACATGGCAAGGGACGACAGTGGGACTTAAACCCTGGATGCCATGAGAGATCCCTTCGTTGCCCCACCGAGATGCCTGCTAGGATATGGTCACAGGCTATATTTGACATTTCAGCTCACAGGACTTAGAAATGTATACTGTTCATTTAATGGAAATCTGCAGAACTTCAACATTGTTATCCAACACCTCGACAGAGAGACAGGATAGGATATCGTCTGAGGTTATATACGACCATATAATTATTAAATACATCACATCATTCAATTTCAAAATAACATTGGGCTGCAAAGGCGAACAACGTCACCAGGACTTGATGCCAGGTCTCGCCTGTGTTAACCAAATGCTCTTTCCCCTGGTCCGTGAGATAGACATTACAGTCAGTGGCCAGAGGTCATACATGACATTAAAATATCCATGAAGTGACTAGGTTTTTTAATTACATTTTACGTTTTCCTGAACTCTTTCTTGGCTGTGCTCCTGAGACCGTGGATACGATCTGGTCAGAGTTATACTTGACATTAAAATCCAAATGACCTAGAAAAGGGGATTCCATGGAGACAGTCGTGACCTCGGAGCAGATAGCCAACGGCTCTCGCCCCTGCGCCGCCAAGACATCCGCTATGACCTCTTTGGAAGTTATACTGTAGTTGACATTACAAATTAAGACTTAGAAATAAGTGGATATTTTGAGATTACCAATCGCCAGAACTTGAAACCAGGTCTCTTGACTTTGTCCGTTATACTTGACCATGGCCAACTCTAGCCATTTTGATGCCCTAGGCGAGATTAGGATTTGGCGCTATGTGACAACGCCATGACGATATGTGACAATATCGTCATGGCGTTATCCTCTGTCTGAGAAGCTCAATGCACACTTGATGACATTAAATAAACCTCTACTCAGACCCATCCACACACACCGTGGCGTTGAACTATAGGTGACCGGGAAGCCTAACCCTTTCTTGGACGTGAACTATTATTATTGGCAGAATTTACATTCTTCAGACAGTGGTGAAGATGGGTGATCAGATATCCCTTCTCCAGCATCTGGGGGCTTCTGCAGATATTTCCTCAGTGCATCTGGAAAGTTAAAGAGTAGATAAAGTTACCCTAAACATGTAGATCGGCTGCACAGTAGCTAGACTGGATGACCTTTAAATAATTAGATGCTTAACTAATCCATGATATTTATGACTATAGGCAGACATTAGAAACAATCTAATACTAAATTTCTCTGGTATGGTTGTCTAGTTTAATCTACAGCAATACATCATCATGTAAGATCACCACATGTCCGTTGCGTGGCTGAGAAGCGTACGCATTTAAAAAACAGCTGTAATCAGCGTGACTATGACTTTCCCAGCCAATCCAGGGGGGCTCTTAAATAATTTATTAGGAGGTCTTTTAGAGCATCCTCCAGTTTATCAAAAACATCTGGAGATAAGTCAGTTTATGAACGTTAATCTATTGAATCGTGTCCCAGAGCAAGCATCGGTGCACCTCGTATGCGTCAAAACAACTGCATCCAAGGGTAAATGTAGTGTATTAGGGATATTTCCCTGTTTTTTTCAGCAGACCCCCTCAAAAACATTTCGTGGTCATCCTCGCGAAGATCTATTGAATCGTGTCCCAGAATACGATTGTCCAACTTTATTATAGGCCTACTGCACGGAACGAAATGTAAACCTATGCATTTTGGATTGGAGCGTTTCTCCGAATATAAACAGGTTGCCTAATGGCCAAGTCAAACCAAAGGAATTACCAAATAAACCCACAAACCGGAAGGAACCCTTGTCCAGACCATGTTGCGCACGGACTATAAAACGGGAGGGACACAACACCAAAACAAGGAAGTAAGTTGGACGGAAGCCAAAAATAAGTTCAGTGCTCGTCCTTAACATAACATGGTAACCCCCTTTCAACTAAGGCATCTACAAACACCAGAGAGGCAGCCGGTAAGAAACCGAGTTCATCAACGAAGACTGTGGGCAATTGGATGGAATGTTTGTGCGAGCGCTAGCCCGCTAGTGTTAGCCATGGGGCAGGTCGGCAATGCTTGGATTAACCCTATAAATGCCTGCGTGGTCGATGTAAGGACTTTCATTGATAATATGATTGTTTAAGTTAACCGGATTGATTTATGGTACTTGATTGTCTAGTGAGCTCATATTTAAAATGATTATGGTGGGATATTATTATTTAAAGAAGTAAATATTATTTAGAACTGTAATAAGGTTAAAAAATCCCTGAACACACAACATTAAGAATGATTAACAGTGGGAGAATTACATTTGCATTTTGATTAATTTAAATGAAATAATCATTTAAAAAAATATATTTTTTTCTGTTTGCATTTAATTTCACATTGTAAAACCACCTTTTTCTGGTTTCTTGATTCAAAGGTTTTTCACCTTGCTAACAACTGAATTACCTACAAATGAACATTAATTGAGGCTTCAATAAAGGATGATAAAGAGGAAACAGTTTGTTTATTGAGTGAAACCCAGTAGGAACTGAGTGGATACACCTATCTCTTTCAAGTGGAGAATGCACAGAAAAGGGAGAGAACTTTATATATATATATATATATATATATATATATATATATATATATATATATATATTGTCCCAGGTGACACTGCACTTATTTAAAGTTATTCAACTGTCTCACTATTGCCGCTGACTGGTATATAGCAATTTTCATACATGAGGCAGACTCTAAGTGCTTCACGTAGAAACATTGTCATACAACAAAATAGAATAATGGAAGTAAATTAAGTAAAAGACAACATAGGAAAAGGAAAAAATGAGTAAATAGATAGAAAATAAAAGCAGTGTCAACATAGAGAGACTGTAGTCATGGCTTGATAAGGACTTAAACATATTGGGGAATGTCAAACCCATACCCCAGAAGCTCCTGTTGATAATTACAGTGATCTGATATAGAAATAGTCATTAATAATCACAGGGCTCAGGATTTGTAGTCAGTGCGCCCAGATATTGAAATGGTTAAACCTGCACTATGTAACTTTTCCACCATAGATAATAACTATATTAAACAAGAATCTACAATTTTAGAACTAGAAAGTTTTGAAGAATAACATGCCGATCTACAAGTCGATCCATACAGTGAGTTGTACAGTGAGTTGCATTTCATTTGTTCTGATAAACCTTTTGACATTAACAGTCATCTGAAAATGATGCAGCCACAACTCAAGTCACTAGAGAGGCTGCTGATAATAATCAGCTTACATGATGCAGGTTAACACCCTTCTATTAGATTCCACTATCTACATCCATCTGGCTGGGTCTGGGATGTTGCACGGCTCTAATGAAAAGCGACAAATTAAAAGACACCGATATGCAGTCCCTCACCCTTTTCCTTTCCTCGCCCAGGAATCCATCTGTGCCGCCCAGTTGATCACCGAGGACGAGGGCTTGGGTCGGCTGGCCCACAGTGTGCAGGTCTTGGTGGACCTCGCGCCGACTGCTGCCAGCCACCGCCGCGCTAGCAGACCGGAGCCGCTATGGGGAGGACAGGCTACACTACTCCATCCTTCTCTTAGCTCCACGTCGTCCACTGATTTTGCTGTCATCAAAAGGTCAAAAATGGTACCCCAAAAAAATCAATGAAACACTTGGTTTGCAATCATTGGTTGTTGAAATATATATATAATATATATATAAATTATGCACATGGCAAGTGGAAGTCGAGCAACTTGTTTTAAAGTTGATTCATACTTTTCTTTTGTTAGGATTTTTAACTTTAAACATTTTTTTACTCGTCAAACATCTAATTATCATGCAATTGTTCATACGGTATTATCATTATCTGCATTATCCCGACCAACAATAACAGCATATGACTGCACTGAATCCATTTAAAAAATGCATGTATTTTCAATCTTTGTCAGTTCCATTCCCTGTCGTCGTCATTCAGTAAATTCAAATAAAAAGTTACACACACTGCAGTGAGTGTTGCTGTTTATTCCTGTGCCCATCAGACTCCATCCCACCTCTCATATTCAGTCGACAAAGAGAACACAGTCTATCTCTTGTTTAACAGTTCTATCGATAACTATAACCCTAACCCTCAACCAATGGACCAATCAGAACCCATTATGAGGCCCTATGGTTCTTTTTAGCCCTGTTAAGCTCGTGCGCAACTTTGAAAATGCTTTGTATTTTTGTTTGTTTATAGCTAAAAAGTCAAACGTTTTTTGTAAATCTAAATCTAAATCCTACCGGGGTTCAAAAGGTACCTTAATGGATACATCTTATTTCTCTATCATGTGAATGGTAAAGTCAAGTATAACCTCCAAGCATGCTCTGGTAAGCGTCTTGGTGGTGAAGCGTCCGGGCTGTTGGTTAACGCTCTGTAGACTCAGGTTTGAGTCCACGCACGCACAGCTAATAAGCATGATGAGCTTTCAGACACTATGTAGGTTCAGGTGCCCTGCTCAGAACCGGGGTTCAAGAGGTACCTTAATGGATACATCGTATTTCTCTATCATGTGAATGGTAAAGTCAAGTATAACCTCCAAGGCAGGGCTGTCGGATAACGCTCTGTAGACTCAGGTTCGAGTCCACGCACGGCTAATAAGAATGAAGAGCATTCAGACACTATGTAGGTTCAAGAGGTACCATATTGGATACATCTTATTTCTCTATCATGTGAATGGTAAAGTCAAGTATAACCTCCAAGCATGTTCTGGTAAGTGTCTTGGTGGTGAAGCGGTCAGGGCTGATGGTTAACGGTCTGTAGGCTAAGGTTCGAGTCCCCGCTCACACAACCACCCGAGGTACCTTAATGGATTCATCTTATTTCTCTATCATGTGAATGGTAAAGTCAAGTATAACCTCCAAACACATTCTGCAAAGCGTCATGGTGGTGAAGCGGTCAGGGCTATTGGTTAACGTTCTGTAGACTCTGGTTCAAGTCCCTGCGGCAACCAGAGGTACCTTAATGGATATGTCTTATTTCTCTATCATGTGAATGGTAAAGTCAAGTATAACCTCCAAACATGTTCTGGTAAGCGTCTTGGTGGTGCAGCGGTCAGGGCTGATGGTTAACGGTTAGTTAACGCTCTGTAGACTAAGGTTCGAGTCCCCGCTCACACAGTTACCATGGTGGCTGTAAAGTCAAGTATGACCTTTGGAAAAGGTAAGCCACCAAGGTACCTTGGTGGCTGTAAAGTCAACTATGACCACCACCATGGCGTCTTGGTGGTGAAGCGGTCAGGGCTGTCGGTTAACGCTCTGTAGACTCAGGTTTGAGTCCCTGCATGCACGTATGGCTAATAAGAATGTTGAGCATTCAGACACTATGAGACACGGCAACCAGAGGTACCTTAATGGTTACATCTTATTTCTCAATCATGTGAATGGTAAAGTCAAGTATAACCTCCAAGCATGCTCTGGTAAGCGTCTTGGTGGTGCAGCGGTCAGGGCTGATGGTTAACGGTTAGTTAACGTTCTGTAGACTCAGGTTCGAGTCCCCGCTCACCCGGCCACCAAGAAGGGAGTACCCCCAAACGGTCCCCAATGTGGCAGAACCCTCCCATCCCCCCCTTCAGAGGGCCTGGGGGGGGTGTTAGGACTAATAGGGTCTTGCTACTTTTTTGAACATCCCTTGGCCCCCATTATAGAGCCCCCTAATCACCTTTCTTGGAAAAAAAAACTAACAAAAAACACAAACAATACACAAAAAACACATTTTTTAAAAAACACATTTTTTTAATTAAAAAAAAACACCAAAAACAACCTTTAAAAAAAAAAAAAGTTTTTTTACAAAAAAACAAATATACACAAAAACACTTTTTTTTAACAAAAAGACCCTTTTTTACAAAAAAACCATTTTCTTTTAAAATAAAAAACACAAAAAACAACCTTTTTTAAAAAAAACACTTTTTTTAATAAAAAAAACCCACCAAAAACAACCTTTAAAAAAAAAAACACCCATTTTTTATCCAAAAAAACACTTTTTTTAAAAACACAAATATACACAAAACGCTCTTTTTTTAATTAAAAAAAAACACCAAAAACAACCTTTAAAAAAAAAGTTTTTTTACAAAAAAACACTTAAAAAACACAAATATACACAAAAACACTTTTTTTTAACAAAAAGACCCTTTTTTACAAAAAAAACATTTTCTTTTAAAATAAAAAACACAAAAAACAACATTTTTCCAAAAAAACACTTTTTAAAAAAAAAAAAAAACACCCTTTTTAAAAAAAAAACCATTTTTTTAAAAACACCTTTTTTTAAAAACACAAAAAACAACATTTTTTTAAAAAAACACTTTTTTTTAGTTTTTTTTTTTAAAAAAACACTTTTTTAAAAAAACAGCTTTTTTTTAAAAAAAAACCTTTTTTTAAAAAAACAACCTTTTTTAAATTAAAAAAAAACACCAAAAACAACCTTAAAAAAAAAAAAAAAAGTTTTTTTTACAAAAAAACACTTAAAAAACACAAATATACACAAAAACACTTTTTTTAACAAAAAGACCCTTTTTTACAAAAAAAACATTTTCTTTTAAAATAAAAAACACAAAAAACAACCTTTTTTCAAAAAAAACACTTTTTTTTTTTAAAAAAACACCCTTTTTAAAAAAAAAACACCATTTGTTTAAAAAGAAAATAAAACCCTTTTCTAAAAAAAAACCATTTTTTAAAAAAAACCGCATTTTTTTTTTAAAAAAAAAACCTTTTTTTAATAAAAAAAACCCACCAAAAACAACCTTTAAAAAAAAAAACACCCATTTTTTATCCAAAAAAACACAAATATACACAAAAAACACTTTATTTTAAAAAAAAAACATTTTTTTTTAAAAAACACCCTTTTTCACAAAAAAAACAAAATTTTAAACACCTTTTTTAAAAAAAATACAAAAAAACAACTTCTTTATTAAAAAAAACCTTTTGTTTTTTAAAAAAAAATCATGTAAAAAAGGGTATTTTTTTTCAAAACAACATTTTTTCAAAAAAAAACCCACAATAAAAACATTTTTAAAAAAAAAAACAGAAAACACAAAAAAAAACATTTAAAAAAAAACATAAAATATATATATAACTTTTAAAAAGTTTCATCAAAAAAGGGAAACTTTTAAAAAGTCAAAAATAAGTGATACTTTTTGAAAAAAGTTAGAATGGGAAAAGTAAAATAGTAGTCCTTGCCGCAAGTAGCAAGACCCCTTTAGTCCTTGCCACAAGTACCAAGACCCCTTTAGTCCTTGCCACAAGTACCAAGACCCCTTTAGTCTTTGCCCCCCCCCCACCCCCCCCGGAGAAGGGGAGGTGGGGTTCTGGGATACGCGCCAACGTGGAGGAGCCGACCTTGGTGTATTCTCATCTCGGTGGCCGTGTGAGCGGGGACTCGAACCTTAGTCTACAGGGCGTTAACTAACCATTAACCATCAGCCCTGACCGCTGCACCACCAAGACTCTGCCTCCAATATGTGTTTGGAGGATATACTTGACTTTACCATTCACATGATAGAGAAATAAGATGCATCCATTACTGTACCTCTTGAACCCCGGTTCAGATCCGGGAACCTGAACCATACTGAATGCTCAACCTTCTTATTAGCCATGCGTGCATGCGGGGACTCAAACCAGAGTCTACAAAGCTTTAACCAACAGCCCTGACCGCTGCACCACCAAGACACTTACCAGATCATGTTTGGAGGTTATACTTGACTTTACCATTCACATGATAGAGAAATAAGATGCATCCATTATGGTACCACCGGTGGCCGTTTGAGCAGGGACTCGAACCTGAGTCTACCGAGCTTTACCCGAGAGCCCTGACCGCTTCACCACCAAGACGCTTTCCAGAATGTGTATGGAGGTTATACTTGACTTTACCATTCACATGATTGAGAAATAAGATGTATCCATTAACGTATGTTTTGTTTCATGACGGGCGATGAAAAACCACTTTGCTACACCTTATGTTTAATTTGACAACCGATAAAAAAATTGTATTATTAGCCATTATGTTTTTTTCATGACGGCCGATTAAAAAACAACAGTGTTACCCCTTTTGTTTTTTTTATGACAACAAATGAAAAACGACAATGTTACCCCTTATGTTTTTTTCCATGACGACCGATAAAAAACAACAGTGTTACCCCTTAGGTTTTTTTTATGACAACAAATGAAAAACGACAATGTTACCCATTATGTTTTTTTCCATGATGACCGATAAAAAACGAGTGTTACCCCTTAGGTTTTTTCCATGACGACCGATAAAAGACGACAGTATTATTAGCATTATGTTTTTTTCATGACGGCCGATTAAAAAACAACAGTGTTACCCCTTATGTTTTGTTTGATGACGCGCGATGAAAAACCACACTGCTACACCTTATGTTTAATTTGACCACAGATAAAAAAAATTGACAGTGTTACCCCTTATGATTTTTTCCATGACGACCGATAAAAAACCACAGTGTTACCCCTTATGTTTTTTTTCATGACTATCGAAAAAAACGACAGTGTTACCTCTTAGGATTTTCTTTTTTGTTATGACCACATGATTGGACAATTCAGCGAATCAATCAAATCGGCTACCTCCCTCAGCAGCACCACAACTACAGGTAGAGAGGAGATAGATCACTAACTAGCAGAGTTGTAAGCACTTTCCACCCTTTGCATTAGAGGAATTGGACTCCCCAAGCAATGTAATACTTAAAAGGAGTAAGTTACATATTAATTTAGTCTTTCGGCCTGTAGCATATAAAAAAAATACAGCAACTGTCCCATATTTCTAACTGCATTTGAAGTAGACATTGAGACTCACAAATTATGGACGCTATAGGACAGTGATCATGATTAGACTCAACATCAGAATGACAACAATGGGTCAAATAGCAATGGCTGGTGGAATGGCCATGAAGTAGGTCTGTATATGCAGTGTAAGCTTGTCCAGGCCCTGCAAGTCAGGATGTAGGCTATGAATCTGAATGAAAAGTAGGTAAATAGATAGTGGCCATCCCCAAAATGCACCAGAAACAGCAAATCATATATATTAAATAAAAGGGGGGGGGGGGACCTCAGACCCCCTGTATATTACTGTGTCCCACCAACATGTTTGATCGCCAGCCGCCACTGCTCACGACCCATCAAGATATAATTATTACGAAGAAACTATACAAACCATTACAGTAATTCAACGACAGGGGGCGAAGTGACTTGATAGCAATAATAACGCACGCCGCGGAGCTCCCCCACCTCCTGCACCGCGACCTGCGCCGGCCTCTCCCCGGGTTCCCGCCCCTCTGTCTCCAGCCACAGCAGCCGGGCATCGGGGTCTTCGTCCGAGAACTGGAGCAGGCGCCCGGAGCCCCGCAGCGTCCTCAGGCACTGCCGCACCACGTGACCCGCCTTCCCACTGCCGTCCTTCGACCGCAACAGGGCATCGGTCGTGCCCTTGTCCACAATGAGGTCCAACTCGTCCGCCCCGAAGTGTGCAAACATCTCCCTGCAGTCGAGCTCCAGGAACCCGAGGATGGAGAGTGGATGATGGGGCTCGATGGCTTTGGCTGCGATGTGTTCCCGCATTAGACGCACAGCGATCGGGGATATATCGGCACAGGTGACGGTCACCTGGACGGAGGAGTGTTGGTAG
Organism: Gadus chalcogrammus; assembly: GCF_026213295.1. Taxonomy (NCBI): domain Eukaryota; kingdom Metazoa; phylum Chordata; class Actinopteri; order Gadiformes; family Gadidae; genus Gadus; species Gadus chalcogrammus. The sequence goes on along the minus strand of NC_079428.1, from coordinate 8,918,638 downwards.
ATGCTGGGTCCCAGAGCAGAGGTCCCACAGCCCATGTCCAGGACGTGGAGCGGGGTGGCAGTGCGGGTCTGGGGCTGTAAGAGGGGCAGGACGAAGTCCCGGACCGAGTCGAAACCGAAGAACCACTCAAAGTTCTTGAAGTTGCTGCTGCTGTTCTCTGTGTAGAACCGATCCCAGGTTGCTTTCTTGTCCATGTTTTCGATTAGTTCAGCTGGACAAGAAATATGTTAAACATCAGCGTGTCCAATCAAATTAACATTTAAATTGTCCAAAGTTGCATAGAACAGGTGCCCCAAAGTCAGTTTCTGCTCTGCAAGGAGTATTTGGGGCTAATCGAGCACCGTAAGGTCAAATCCTGGACTCGGCCCCCTGGTAAACATTGACGCATACTGCTAGCTAGTTAGCATTGGCTAGTTTAGTAGTTCATTAATACGTACACATTTTATTTATAAGGATTGACTTACTCGTAAGTGAGGAATGTTGTCTTGCGAATATGGATGTTAATGTTAACGTCCCCAAACTCCGGCGAGCCACTACAGATAGAGGTGACATGTTGTTGCTGTCCTTGCTTTCACAGAATGAAACGAATGAATGGGACGAATGCCACTTTCACAATGCTTATTAATGCACGGCTTTTTGGCGCCACCTGCTGGTTCAACTTGAAACTAAATGATCAGAAGAGGGGTATGCCTTTATTATGAAGGGTCCAGATGCCAACAAACCAATTGTGGTAACAAAAGAGAAGGCCTGCTTTGTGAGATGCTTCATCAGTGATGAGAGGCAGTCAAAAATGTTATGGATCAATAAAATAAATCGACCTGAATTGGTTGATTCAGCACCAGACAATTACTATTTTTCTGAGAGATTACATCTATATATAATTTGAATATTAAGAATATACAAACGAGAACCAGCTTGACTTGGGGTACTGGGTAGGTTGGACGACAGTATTCCCTGGTTCCTTCACAGCGATTGGAGTGAATACATGAAATTCGTCTGCTACAGCACAGAAAAATAAAATAAGATGTAAATCCCTTTAATAAAACACAAGTGTAGCTCATGACGAAACAGACCTATAAGATGTAAAACCCTTTAATAAAAACACATGACAAAAGTGTGACATATGACGAAAAGGAAACAAGATGTAAATCCCTTTAATAAAATCCATGACACAAGTGTAACAAAGGAAGAAAAATCAAGTCCAAAAATAGTAGATAACATTTACAACCACAAAAGAAAAAAAAACCTGTACATCTCTAAATTCCTGGAGTCACTTTTCTTGTATTTTCAAAGATTTTTTTATTACCATTTTGGGGATCGGGGTGGGGGAAGCTGGAGAAAGTATGCATTTTGATTTTCTTTTGCCTTCCTTCTTTTCCGCAAACACACAAGCGTCACCTTCCTACGTCGTACGATTGGGGGAGGGGGGGGGTGCATGTATGTCAGTCGCCGTGGCAACTCAAGTGTTTGTAATCCACTGCTGTGGAGGTGATGACAAAAGGGGAGCGAGGGAGATGAGGAGAGACAGGGGGGGGGGGGGGACGGTGCCAAACCAAGACTAGAGAGGAACAGAAGAAGGGAGACAGGGGTGTGGTGTTGGGGGAGGGGGGCTGTGGCGTTATTTGTACAGGATGTCGTAGTGGCCGGGCCGGTACAGTAGGAAGATGCGCGGGATGCTGCCCTCGGGGAAGACGTGGTGGTTGACGGTGCCCCCCTCGCCGCGGTCCATGTACTCCACCAGGATGGACACGTCCAGGGCCTGGGCCAGAGCGATGATGTGGATGTGGTCGCTCTCCTTGGACATGGGCTCCACCTCCTGGAAAGGGGCGGGGCGGGACACGGAGCAAGTGTCACACGGATGAATCGGTTGGGACGAAAACATTTAAGCCCATTTGTAGGTCCAAGATTAGTCGGTCAATAGGGCCATAGAAATGGTTGGGGTGTTTAGTCTTCGAGCCGAAAGGTTCACAAAGTCCACATTCTAAGCTGAAGGCTCTTACCACTTTCTGCTCCTTAGCGACCTGTCTCTGTATTCACTGTCTAACCCCTACCGGCTCCTTAACCCGTCTCTGTATTCACTGTCTAATCCCTACCTGCTCCTTAATGACCTGTCTCTGTAGTCACTGTCTAACCCCTACCGGCTCCTTAATGACCTGTCTCTGTATCCACTGTCTAACCCCTACCTGCTCCTTAACCCGTCTCTGTGTTCACTGTCACTGTCTAACCCCTACCTGCTCCTTAACCTGTCTTAACTGTCCTTTAGAACGGCCTTTCAAATTCGGCATATCATAGACATTTATTTTCCCACATTGCCAAAACGAACACTCAAACCCCGATTGCTCTCGACTTCCTTACTACTCCGCTACAAGTAGGGGTGTCAAGATATACGATTTCGTTGCCGATATGTTGACCATTTTCAGATCGGGCCTGACCTGCTGGCAGAACTCCTTGACCGAGCGGCCGCCCTCGATGAAGTGCTGGAAGAAGCCGTGCTCGCGCTGCAGGTAGCCCGAGGTGAGCAGCCGCAGGTACACCACCACGTAGTCCGACACGTTCTGGTCGTTGAAGGAGCCCAGCAGCTCCTTCAGGCCCGGCTGCTTCTCACACAGCTCGATCAGGTCCATGAACTGCACACAAGAGGGGGACAGGGCCGCTGGGTCAGGGTGTTGAGTCCCCTGGGATCCAACGCTATACCGCACGTCTTCTGGTGGGCGAAGGCCGGAAAACCAACCGTCTATCGGCGAGGCACGACACCGCTGCTAAACGAGCGACCGCCACCAGCAGATAACTTTCACAACATGAGGACAATGGGCTTGTCTCTTCATGTGAGCATCTGCATACGACTTGACAGAAAATACAGGCTACCATTAGCCTGATTTACTTTAATATAGGCCTGTGTCACCTGTGTCATTGTGTCATCCCTGACTATCTTTATTGATATAATGTATGGCACAGGTTGTTGTTTCATATTTTTGTGTCAAGAAATGGTCAAATCAAATCAAATCAATTCTGATGTGGAATATGGATCAATTTACAATAATAAGCCGGGATCAAAGAAGTCTAAATCGGATCTCTTCCCTCCTTTTGATCTTAACCTCTCCCAGTGTGGGTTGGAGGAGCAGCTGTGGGAGCAGGGGACTCACCGTGTTGTGGAAGTCCTCGATGGTGAACTCGGTGAAGCCCTCGTTCACCAGGTCCAGCTTGCTTTTGGACGCAACCGCTTTGAACCTGAACGGAAACATACGAATAGTACACAAATAAACACACATGTTTGTGAGGACACCCTCAAATCAAGGGACCCCAGACATTCTCATCCTGACCTTGTAAAACTGTAGTAGGATTTGACAACAGATCCGAAGCATTAAATCAAAATGGATTTTTAAATGTTCAAGGATTAAAAACCCTTAATAATAACCCTTTTTATGCCTTTTTTGCAACGGCCAAAATTAAGAAAAAGTTGAAAGAAAAGCCTACATAATAGTCTGCCTAGTACTTAAATAAGAAAGGACTTTGGCGACAATTCACCCTTTTTGTGATCAAATTCTGGCAGAACCCAAAACCCTCCTTTGGATAGGCCTATCATCTCACTGTGATTAAATTACCATTAAACCGGACAGCTTCATTTCATGACGCTATAACACCAATCCAAAGAGGGTAAAGGGTCATCATAGACCAGTGCCCATTCCCAGTAGTTGATAAGAGACTAGGCACCTCTGTAGCTCCTTGCTGTCTTCCAGCAGGGACTCCAGGTGCGAGAAGCCGAACGCTCTGTAGAAGCAGTTGCCATCTGGCCGCGTCTTGCGAATGTACGAGTATTTTTTGTGTAGGTCCTGGAGAAAAATAATAATAATTACATTAAGGACAAAGCAATTTTTTTAATCCAAAGTAATTTACAATAAGTAGATTTGTCAGAAGAAAGAGAAACAATAAATCGTGGTCGGTAAAGAAAGGATGTTCATAGAAACAAGTGCCAAGCACTGCCATAAACTAGGTTAACTTGTTTCCTGTATACAACAAAGATAGCTAGGATAAGACGCTACGCAAAATCTGTAGAATACGAGTAAACCGACAAGAAGCTGAAAATGATAACATTGTCCTTTATACAATACAGAATAGAGAAATAAGTTTGTAATTATTTGGTAGTTAATTACATACAGTTGAAGTAGTTACGCTGACAAACCATAGAAATAGTCATTGGCAGCAGTGCTACGGACAGCTAAAGCCTGGTGACTGTGGTGAGGATGTTGGTGATGTGGTGGTTGGGGACCAACCTTGATCTTCAGCTGATAAATACTGTCGTCATGAGCGTACTCGTTCTGCAACACCGTGAGCGCCTGTCTGTCCGACACCAAGGGATTACTGGTGGCGATCTGGGGACCCCACACACACACACACACACACACACACACACACACACACACACACACACACACACACACACACACACACACACACACACACACACACACACACACACACACACAACGATTGATCAGCCACAATCGATGAGACAAATTTAGCAACGTCAATTATCTAGTAAGTGACCTTAACCATTCATGTTGATCATACATGTATCCTTGCTGAATGCTAGACAGAGGGTACTTTGCAGAAAACCAATCACTTTGGTGGGAAGTTCAACAATTATTTTCTTTCTTTTTTTAGGGTCCGAGTGTTATATGCATGTAGTACTGGTATGAGTAACAAAATTATAGATAAGATGAAGACATCTCACCTCCTGCTGAATTCGGTCCTGTTGAGCGATAATGGCCTCGTCATACGCAAGGCAGTTGACCCCTGAGGAGAGGGAGATATTAATAGGTGGACCTCCGGGATAGAGCTCAAGATATTTGAAGGGAGGGCATAGGATATGGGACACTCAAATTGTGACAGCGATATGTGTGAGACCACAAAATATAATACGAGTCGAAACATTTGATATCTCTGAAGCCAGAGATACCTTGTATCCCGAATTCCTTATAAATGGAATTATTCCGAAAATTGCAGTTGATGTCGACACTTGTTTCGTTTGAAATGATGCCTAAAAGAAGCTGCCCTTTAAATGACACTTGGTGGTTAACCCTACAGGCATGTAAGGATTTTACGTGTTCCATTTGAACGGATAACGTTCCCGATCGTGTGCTGTTTACCTTTCCCAATTATAATATGTTTACATATCTTGCCGTATGTGAAGAGTACACTCCTGACAACAAAAACAAGCGTTCACTGTTGACATTGTATTATACCCATACCTTTCTTTTAAACGTTTCAAATTATATCACAAAAACACGTAAGAAATGTAAGAAGACACGAGTGTCTTTATTCACGGGAGCTCTTCGGAGTATTATTCAGTGTTCTTTGTGTAGCTCTCATAGGGGTTGCCGCTAGGCTGAGAGAGGATCTTAAATTTTAGCGTTATTCCGGTCTACCGCCACACTATTTCCGGTCTCCTAGTCCCTATGACCAGTGTACGCCAGTTATCACTCCCCGGACGACTACAAAGACAAAACAAAGGAGTTGTGACGAAAACTGCCAAAACAATAACTTAAATATTTAAGGGAAACGGATCCATTTTACAGAAAGTCCTTCCCTTTCTCTCTCTAGCCGCTTAAATATATATATATATATATATATATATATATATATATATATATATATATATATATATATATATATATAAATAAAAGTCCCGCCCCCTCTCTTGCAAATAACGCTTATCTATATCATCTCGTTCCCGGCGTTCCGTCTCTGGGAACGAGGTTACTGGCTGCCGCAAGGTCCGGGCCGTCCACCCCCTCTCGAATAAATACGAGTCGACTACATATTTAACGGCAGAAACTGCCGTCAGTAGGTGACGGCAACCCTGTGCTCGGAAACGGGGCGCCTTAGCAGCTACACCCGTGCGGTTTGTAAGTGATATGCGGAGCTGTCGCGGTGTTTTCCTCACCTTCCATCTCTCTCTGTGATGATTCCTGCTTCTCCTCCGCCATCTTAACTGTGGATGTCTGTTTCCTCCTCCAGGGCCCGACCCCACAGCAATGTTGCCAGATTGGGACGGATGTCCCGCCCAATCTGGCAACATTGGCTGCAGAGCGGTACAGTCGGTAGGCGGAAAGACTGGGCTGGCAATCTGGCCAATCTGGCAACGCTGCCCCGCATCACTCTACACTTCCGGGTCAAATCTTGAAGTCCCCTCCCCAAAAGAAATATCAAAGTATCATCACCTACATAAATTATTTACGGTTTATTGATTAAATTAAAGTCCATCACAACTATTATCTGATTTAAGTGGAATCGGGAAAGTGGAAGTCTTACATGATTGAAGCTACTTAAAATTCTTTAAATGGTCATCATTTACAGTTCTTGAAATGGTAATTAAATTACTTTTAAACATCAGAAATTACTTAATTGATTTATTGTTGGAAGATGTGGATTAGAATTGACAGCTTCTGAAATAGATTTATGTTCATACATACATCATGTAGCTCCATAATGCATGCTGGGGGTGGTCGTTCTAGTGCCCATTTAAATAAATATTAAAACATTATTTTAACTTTAAGCTAGGCCTACATCAACTATTTTTCTTTTTTGTTCCTATTTGGGTTACCGAACACTTGGTCAACCAAAGATTATCCATCATAAAAAGCAAACCTTTAAAACCGATAATGCCTGACAAACTGAAAGGGTTATTTTTAGAACAATTTTAATTATTTTATCTTGCAGTTGGATAACTTCTAATTGTGTAGGTGTTGCACATAAAGTAACAAACATTTTATTCACTCTGTTCTTGCATACTGCTTTGAGACAAATTTATACAATAAAAAATATGGAACTTTATTTCCACTTTTTTTATACCAAGCAACAGGCTTACATTCAGACACCCACACAAACCCCTTTAAAATATGGCTTTAAAAAGCGAGAAACGATGTTTCAAGATCACAGTGGAATAAAACGGCTGCACTTTCACAATATATACACTAGGGGGCAATAATTACACATATACCGCATATCGGCAATGCGCGTCCCTTTCTTTTTACTTTATATGAAAGAGGTCACTGTTATTATACATCAATGACCCCTCCAATATGCATTCATTTGCTTACGAGCTATATCAACATCATTTAGTCCCAAAGAATAAAAAAACTATATACATCTGCCAAGAAAAGAATTTTTTTTACACAGACAGATAACACTTAATAAAAACATTTCAAAATGTTTGTGAAACACAATAATACTTCATATTTGCCCTGAGGCAAAGATATCTCACCACGTCACGGCAGTTGGTGGTTAAAATAAAAAACTCCCACAATGTTAGACAGGCCTATGGGCATGCATCATGTAAATATTTTGTGTTTCTTTGTTGTCCCAATACAATCCTCTCCACATCCTCTTCCGACTCAACTCGTCCAGTCTTTATTGCAGTATGTCAAAGTAAACGTGACAAATGTTCAGGCCTGGGTGTGTTTTCGTTACAGTCCCTGTTCTTAAGGCGCGTTTCCCGGTAGATCTGACTCATTAAAGATCCAACACACCACAATGCCTGTAACAACATGACAGCCACCACAAAATAAACCATCCATCACATCTTTGGCTCTCTTCAACTGGGAAGATCCATTCTTATTGAGTACAGAGTATAGGTTAGGCCTACAGTTGCAGCATTGATGCGATACGGCGTGCTAATAGTAATAAGAGGAATACATCATGTACTGTGTGACTGTACATTTCTCAGTGCAGTGTGAAGACGTCCCAGAAGAGGACCAGAGGGCGATTTACAGAGGTATGTTTGGGATTCAGCTCCCACCATGGACTGTCTGCATGGCCAGGTTTCACCACTAGAGGGTGGTAAAATGTACCGTTGGTCTCCAATCCGCTCAGCGTCAAAAGTGTGTCAAATACATTTGTTGAAAGTATATTTACCGTGCTAGTAGCTCAATATCAACTGATATCCTAAATAGCTGTACATGGTTAGAGTGCCAGACAGGCACTTTAATTTTCTAAAGTAATGTATGTGGTGGTTCGGGCATCTGGTAAGGATGCCCACTGGGCGCCTCCCTTGGGAGGTGTTTCAGGCACGTCCAGTGGGGAGGAGACCTCGGGGAAGACCCAGGACTAGGTGGAGAGATTATATCTCAACACTGGCCTGGGAACGCCTCGGGATCCCCCCGTCAGAGCTGGTCAATGTGGCCCGGGAAAGGGAAGTCTGGGGCCCCCTGCTTGAGCTGCTCCCCCCGCGACCGACCCCGGACAAGCGGATGAAGGTGAGATGAGAGGGAAGTTCACTGGGGAAATATGCAAAATTCGTTTGCATGGAAGTATTTATCCGTATATTTAGTAGACACTTTCATCCCCAATAAATCATCAAAGTAAAAAGGAGCAAGAAGTTAGGCCATACTGCTCAAAGATGTCTACAAGTAGAATGTGGACTCAAACCTAGGACCTGCTCGACTGGGATTCGAACACCCTCGACCCTAGAGAACCCCTCAGTGACAGGATTCTTCCAGGTAGGGAAATATATAAGAATATATACAAAAATATAGCAGGCTTTATGTCATGTTAGTTGATAGTGTGCTATAAAGGCTGCACCCTTTGCACCAGACATATTAGCAATTCATTAAATAACCACAGAACATAACTGGTGCCTATTGCCCCCCTGGCAGACGAGCCCCCTGGGTCACCTGTCCTGTCCTCCCAGCTGTCCATCCATCTAGAACCTACCACGGGCACAGAGGGACACCTAGAACAGCTTTAACAAACAATGCCCAGTGTATTCCAGGCCCAGAGCCAGTGTGTCGCATAGCACAGCCTGGTTCTGGGCGGAACACATTCAACGGCTCATCTCAGTCTCATCGCCGCCGACATGTAGGAGTCAGAACACACCCGGTTATCTGAGGTCCAATCAGAGCCCAGAGCTCTGCGGCTCATAGAGTCCGCCCTGGGCCTAGGGGGGGGCTTGTTACCCCCCCCCCCCCCCCCCACCCCCCACCCCCGGCTAAACGATCTGGGCCTTGTGGATGTGGGAGGCGTGGGGGTTCGGGAGGGGGGAGCGGCTCTTGGGTCTCAGCGTCCCGTTGGTCAGGTGGTGCTGCGGCGCCTGCGGCTGGAAGTGGACCTGCTGGGCGTCCATCATCAGCGAGCTGTGGGTCTCGCTGCCGTAGGGGTCGTCGTCGTCGTCGTCGTCGGGGTGCCCGCCGTCGCCGTCGCGGTCGCCGTGCACCAGCCGCCCCTGGACCTCAGGACACATCAGGCCGCCCAGACCCTCGTCCTCCTCGTCTTCCTCGTCGCCCCGGGTCGGGTAGCCGCAGCGGAGCGGCGGGGGCTGCATGTTGCGCGTGCCGTTGGCGATCCGGCCGCCTCCTCCTCCTCCTCCTCCTCCTCCTCCTCCTCCGTCGTCGGTGCCGTGGGGCTGGCGGGTGCGCAGGATCTCGGTGGAGTGGAGCACCGGGACGGGGGACGGGAGGAGGGGGGGGTGCATCCTCTGCTTGTCCTGCTGGAGACACCGCCGGGAGGGAGGGACGTCAGCCGGGCGGAGTGGGTCTCAGGGTGCCCAGGGTGCGTGTCCACTGGAGGGTTGAATGTCGTGTGTGTGTGTGTCTTATCATGGATCGTGCTTAGCGTTGCATGTGTAACGCGGGCCGACGTTGTTTTAGTTAACCCGGTGCCCGGTGTGTGTATGCACATTCGCATGTGTGTGTGTGCATTCATGTGTGTGTATGTGTGCACATTCCTGTGTGTGTGTGTGTGTGTGTGTGTGTGCGTGTGTGCAAATTTGTTTGTGTGTTTCTGCAGATTGTGTGTGTGTGTGTGTGTGTGTGCATTCATGTGTGTGTGTGTGTGTGTGTGTATGCCCATTCATGTGTGTGTGTGTGTGTGTGTGTATCCTAAATAGCTGCATTCATGTGTGTGTGTGTGTGTGTGCGGCCCCCTCACCAGCGACATGGTGCTGTTCCTGGCGTAGGACTCCATGCGGAGCCTCTTCTCCTCGTCCCGTTCCAGGATCCGGCTGCCCCCTCGCCGCGACCCGTTGGTCAGCGACGGCCGACCCAGGTGGTCCAGCAGCATCCCTCCGCCCCCTCCTCCTCCTCCTCCCCCTACACCGGCCCACCCGCCCGACAGGGTGGAGCGACTGTCCCGACTGAGAGCCTGGTCCTGCGGAGCACGGTGAGAGACACCGGTTAGGGGACAGAGGGTGGGGGGAGCAGCGGGGGGGGGGAAGGGAGGGCTGGAATGGTCCTGCATTCAGGCCTGCTGTCCCGGGGGATGTCCTGGGCAAAGCCATTTTGCAGATGTGAAACTGTGTTTTTGATCAACCCTTATGCTACTCGGTGTTGGAACCATCACCGTCGACAGACAGACAGACAGACAGTTAGAGATGTGAAACTGTATTTGTGATCAACCCTTATGCTACATTAGTTAGAGATGTGAAACTGTATTTGTGATCAACCCTTATGCTACATTAGTTAGAGATGTGAAACTATTTGTGATCAACCCTTATGCTACATTAGTTAGAGATGTGAAACTGTATTGGTAACTAACCCTGTTGCTTCATTATTAAGGAGAGGTGTTTTGCAGATGTGAAACTGTATTTGGGACTAGCCCTAATGCTAAATTACTAAGGAGAAGGCATTTTGAAGATGTAAACTATGTTTTACTACCCCTACTACTTCATTAGTAAGGAGAAATATTTTGCAGATGTGAAACTATTTTTTATTAACCCAACCGCCTCATTAGTAAGGAAAGGCATTTGGCAGGCATACACTATTTGTGACTAACACTAATGATACCTTAATAAGGACAGGTATTTTTCAGATGCAAATCTGTATTTGTCACTAACACTAATGTGACAATAGTAAGGAAGGGCTTGTTCCAAATGGTTTACAGCTATTTGGCAGATGTAAACTATTTGTGACTTACCATAAATCTACATTGGTATTAAAGGAATTTTGCAAATCTAAACTATTTGTAACGAACCCCAAAAATACATTAGTAAGGAAAGCTATTTTGCCCTCAGAAGTGGATGTGAAACTGGACTTGTTTTCTGTAAAGTAAGAAGAAAAGCAGCGGCCGAGTTTCTTCATCCTTCCCTAATGGAACCCCCCCTCACTGGTCAGAGTGGGGTGCAAAGGCTCGGTATCTCAACAAAAAATGAAATGCAAAGCAAAGAGTCTGAATTAAAGGAAGGGAACTGGGGGTAGAAGAAGTTAAAGTGAACACCAACTGTGTTTCACAACCTATTGCATCACACATTTCTTTCCCCCCTAGCCAACCAGGGCAGTAGTCAACAGACCGCCGGGTGGAACAGGTTGGGTGGGTCGGGCTGCACAAGGCTCGGTGTTGGAACCATCACCGTCGCATGAGCAATAATTAATAACTCTGACTAAATCTCTGACTCTCAGGTTACCAGTGGTTCCCGGTCGCACTGATTGGCGGTGCGACGCCCTGTCACAAACTGTCGACTTATATCAACGCTTTCCACTTCCGTCACATGACGTTCCATTGGACACACACACACACACACACTCATCATCGTATGGGGAAGATGTTTGGGAAAAACAGGAAATGGGATCGGCTGGTTTTGGACCCGCTGTTGTGGGTTTCCTGTGGCTTGTAATACTTTTAAAGCACTTTTACTTCCCTCAGAAAAGTAAGTATTTGGTCTGGTCAAGTCTGCCGCTGTTAGAGACAGCAGCCTCTCAAGTAGCTCCGCAGAACCCAGAGTGTTTTGATAAATATCCCGTGGATATGACTAACTTTACTCTTATTCTGTTTGTTACTTGGCGTTTGCTGCTGCTGGAAGTGCAATTTTGAGAGGGATTCATAAAGTCCCAATCTATCTAGTCAATTTGGCCAAACATGTTGAAAAGAGGTGTGTCCACGCCGAAAGGTTGTTTTGGCATGGACACACCACCTACACACACACACACACAGAGGCACACACACACAGCAAGCCCCTAACACACACACGTGACTGTCTGTGTGTACTGACCCCGAGGGACGACAGGCTGGCTCGAATCGTTCCCTCAACCCTCAGGGAGTTCTTCTCTGTCATCTGGAAGGTACACAACCAACAAGAGGAGGTGGTGAGCTGACACACACACACACACACACACACACACACACACACACACACACACACACACACACACACACACACACACACACACACACACACACACACACACACACACACACACACACACACACAGACAGACAGACAGACAGACAGACAGACAGTGAGACAGACACAGACAGACAGACAAACACACAGACACAGAAATACACACACACACACGTACACACACACACGCACACACATACAGACAGACACAAACACAGACGCACACACACACAAACACACACAGAGACACACGCATACAGACACATACACAGACACACACACACAGACACACAAAGAGAAACACAGAAACTCACACGAAGACGCAGACACACACACAGACACAGACAAACACACAGACACAGACACACACACACACACACACACAGAAACGTTGTCGTCTAGCTGGGGAACAGCGCGGCGTTTACCTGTTCTATTGAGTCCATTTGGTCCGAGTTGACCCTCCTGAAGGAGGCCTGGCGGACCAGGTTGCTGATCTCATTGCTGAAAGCGAGAACAGCGTGAGAGGGGTCTGTTAGTGGGGAGGCTGGGTGGGCCCAGTCTCAGGGTCACAAAGGGTCACAAAGGCATCAGTGAAGCTAGGGAGGGAGACCAGAGGTTTCTAACCTAATAGAAGCAGAACTACTTTAATGACCCCCGAAGGGAAATGGGGAGTTTTAGTGGCTCCCTTTCAAGAATAATGTATCTATAAGCATGGACAATTTCTAAGAAAATAAAATATAAAATATGAAGTATGTGAATAACCTGTGGTTTTTACTACAATATATAACAAAAACAGATGTCAGGCGATCTAATTTTATCGGAATATTCTTTCGAACACCCCCCCCCCCCCCCCACAACCACACACACACACCTATTTACGTATCCACACCTGCTGGTAATGTCAACCACACCAAGCAGTGCTGCTGGTTTCGCTCGTGGGTTTAAAGCATTAGACAACCTGTGTTTCTACGCAGAAGACCTTTCAAATGTCCTTCGTTCATCAACTCAGATTCCAACGATCGAGGCATCATAAAAGCCATCGGAGTATCAGGTACACACAACACCTTCGGCTGAACCCTTCACAAAGGAACACATCAGGTTCCCGGCTCACACCCTCCTAGAGTCAATCACTCAGGTGTTCTCGTCTTGCTCGTCGGACGAAGCAAAACGCAACCAAGCCGACCCTTCGGTCGGGTCAGCTGCTCATATCCATGAGTCTCCCTCCGCTGACGTAATGGCTAATCCGTAAACAAAGCGGTGGACGTTGTGAGAGCGCCGGCGCCTCGCGCGGCGGCGGCCACTCACTCCTTCACGGTGAGCTGGCGCTCCAGCTTCTTGTTGCGGCGCTTGTGGTGACACGTCACGCTGACGATGACCACCAACATCAGCAGCAGCAGACCGCCCGCCGCCCCGCCCACACCAATCAGGAGCAGGTTGTCCGGCTCCGCCTCCTTCTGGGGCTCGTCTGGTGGTGGGGGGGGGGGGGGGGAACGAGAGAGCGAGAGAGGGAGGGAGAGAAGGTTATTCACTTGCGATAATGTTATGTTGTTGCTGTTTGCATGCTTTGGCAATGCAGGCGTGTTTGTTGTTGTTGGAGGGAGGCAGGGAGAGAGGGAGGGGGGAGGGAGGGAGGAGAGAGGGAGGGAGGGATGTCTTATTTAATTGTTACAATGTGATTTTTATATTATATTGTTGCCTTAGGCTTGGGCAAAACAAACATGTTTTTGTCATGCAAGGGAGAGAAGGGGAGACAGAGAGAAGGGGAGGGAGGGAGAGAGAGAGAGAGAGAGAGAGAGAGAGAGAGAGAGAGAGAGAGAGAGAGAGAGAGAGAGAGAGAGAGAGAGAGAGAGAGAGAGAGAGAGAGAGAGAGAGAGAGAGAGAGAGAGAGAGAAGAGAGAGAGGGAGAGAGAGAGAGGATCCTGCTCACAAACACAGGTTTGAGAGAGGCAGGTGCCTTCATGTTTGTTCAATTCCTGAGTTGAAAACGTCTTCGGGAGAAACTTATAAGAAGAGCAGAACATTAATGAAGCTATTAAAATAGAGCTAATAATAGAGCTAGTAACCTACCGGCCACCTTCAGCTCGACCGTCGCCTTGCTGCTGTCCACGACGTTCCTGACCACGCACTGGTACACGCCCCCGTCCCCCGCGCTCAGAGGGCGCCCGAACTCCAGCGTGCCGTTGGGGTGAGGAATGACTCCCTGTGGGAGATCCCCTCCCTGCCTACACACACACACACACGCACAAACGATTACACACACACACAAACACACACACAGAAGCGCACAAACGACCTCACACACACACACACACACACACACACACACACACACACACACACACACACACACACACACACACACACACACACACACACACACACACACACACACACACAC
>NC_079428.1:8864128-8901628 GCF_026213295.1 Gadus chalcogrammus | reverse complement strand
TCCTTACTGAATGAAAAAAACACCTCAACCACGAGCAGACAAGAGCAATGCGGCATTAGTCAAGACCAGACACTTAGTCACGCGGCCTCCTCGCCTCTCCAGACAGTCAACACTCCCCCCCCCCCCCACACACACACACACACACACAGAACCCCCCTGGCCACTCCACTCACCTGGTCCAGGTGAATTCCTCAGGTATGGGGTTTCCCCCGCTCCGACAGTGCAGCATCGCCGTCTCCATGCCAACGAACCAGCTCGGACTGTAGCCGGACACCTCTGCGTTGGGGGGGTCTGTGGCGGGAGGGAGAGGGGGAGAGATTCGACAATCAGTCAGACACGAGAGTCATTTCTGGGAATATCTCTGTCAGTCGGAGTCATGCTGTTTTTTTTTTTATCGTGGGAAGATTATATGGGCGGATGATTAATGACGGGTTTGGTGGGTGATTTACTTTCAGGTGTTGATGTGCTTTACAATTTTACACCGGGACCTAATATTTCCAATCATTGTGGAACCAAAGAACTAATGCTGAACTAAGAACTGACTGAGAAGGCTGCAGCCATCACCTGCTTATGGGCTACTATGCGATCCTTAAGTAAATGGTGGCCCTTTAGTCATCTCCTCTAAAAGGTGTTGTTTTGGCCACTGACATGATCGGATTATATTATATCAGTGAAAGGATCCTGACAAAGATTTGAAACTCGTTTCTTTATCTTTCACTTGGACTCGGACTGTTTGTTCTTGTTTCCACCCGAGTCTCGATCTGAAATCTGGTTGCTGCATCCAGCAATCACAAAGGACTGCCAATCACAATCTCAACTTTCCTTCAACCAAATCTTTGAGATAACACTGAGCTACATTTGCTCGTCGTCCAACACAAACTCCCCTGTCTACAGCCGTCACTCACAACTCCACCGTTGTCTTCTTGCAGTGACCCAACTCTTGCAGGACTTGGACGCAATAACAACCGTGATCAGGGTAACGGTAAAAAAACGAGTTTGTAGGGATCTTTTCCATTATGTAAGAATATAATCTTAGCCTGTCAGAGGCAAAAACCAGCACTTTTAATTTAAAGAAGGTATGTGACGGATGCCATTGCCCTCAAAGATAACATTTGAACCCCTACTCGCAGATAACGAATGCAGCGGATTTCCATTTCATAAGTTGCATTCCTCATTAGGCTATTGGACCCAAAATGATCTGTAAAAAAGGTAAAGATTAAAAAAATTCCCAAAGCTTTTCTTTAAAGAGAAATGGATCACGAGAGTGAAAATAAGAAGGTCGCTGGGTTGTTCTGATGGTTCTGTCTCACAAGATGGCGCCCGGCGTGACGTACGTTCACCGTCACTATTGGGTGTTTCTGCTGTGTCTTTTACAGTAAAAGTCATTCATGAATATCTGAGAATTTTTTAGATAATGTAATGAAGACAATGCTATCTTGATGAAGTTCCACGCGCTTCTCCGCCTGTATGCAACATGCGTGTGCACATGTGCACGGCCTTGTGCGATTTACATCAGTCGCATCCTTCGATAGAGGACTTCTGCACCTTCTTCACAAGCTCAGGGGCTAGCGAGTACAGCTCCAAAAGGACCGCATGAGATAGCTAACTCTTTAGTCAGTTTGTTAGATTTAACATAACCAGAAGGAGTCTGTCAGATAACGTTTGCACCAGAATGAGCCTGTACACGCTAGGTTGCTTACGCTAACAGCGATACGCAGCATACATTGCTTGTTGACTGCTTTCACGTTAGTCGTGTAAGCTAGCTAATGGGCCCCGGAATGGAAAGTGGTGATTGTTCGGTAGCATCTTATCCTAGCTAACTTTGTTGTATACAGGAAATAGGTTAACCTTGCAATGGTCGGTGCTTGCCACTTGTTTCCGTGAACATCCTCACTTTACCGACAATGATATATTGGTTCTCCTTCTTCTGAGAAATTTACTTATTGTAAGTTGCTTTGGCTAAAAGCACCCGCTAAACGCCCTAAATGTAAATGTCAATGTTAGCTTCTAAACGCCCTAAATGTAAATGTCAATGTTAGCTTCTGAATGAGATGGCACCGCTAACACGCTAGCCGGGGCCGACTCACAGTGCACCACCACGTTGTTGCGGAGCCTCCGAGGCTCCTTCAGGGACTGGTGGGAGACCAGGCAGTCCAGCTTCTTGCCGTTCATGCTCCGCAGGGGGTGCAGGGAGTAGTGGGAGGACACGGAGCCGGTGTCGGAGGAGCGGTTGGTGGACTGGCCGTTGAGGTCGGTGTCCCAGGAGAGGCTGGGCAGCGGGCGGGCCACGGAGCGACAGGCGGCGGCCAGACGGTACGACTGGCCCTCCACCAGGATGACCGGGTCCAGGGAGGAGATGGGGACAGCTGGGGGGTGAGAGGGTAGGGGTCAGGGGTCATGCATGAGATGAGCAGGGGCAGACACTTGAGATCGGGAGTTAAACCAGGTTTGAGTGTGATTAGCCATTACAAGCTGTTTTAAACTTGGGCTTTTCCTGTATTTTAGTGACATCACAAGTGGCTGAACGGAAGTAGAATCATAGCATCATGGGGTGTCGTTCACGCAAAATTTCCGACGTCCTGAAAATGTTTTCCCCATAATTTCCAGCGAAGTGAACACACCACATGGATAGAAAAGCAATGTTTGCTACAGTCCACTGGGTAATCTTCCTCTTCTGTCATCACAAGAGGGCGTGTCCACCTAGATGTGTGGACACGCTCTATCATCTACCAGCCTATCCAATGAACTGTAGCAAAAGTTACTCATACGTCGGAGTTGACCCGCCCACTTGTGATGTCAGAAGTGGTTTTCAAAACGGCTTGTAATGGCTCGCACACCTGGTGGTATAATATGTCACCTTCAAAGGTAAACTACAACGCTCAGCTATTTTCTCATGCAGGGAGAGTATTGCCTAATTTGTGTAACGTGAAAAATCGCAGTCCTTGACAACAGCTCCGTTTCCAGGACAACAATTGGAAAGGGTTGGACCAGTGATATCATGAACAAGCAGCACTCGGTTAAAGTAGAAGATAGCTGAGCGTGACGGTTCCCCTGGAGCTCCTAAGGTCAGGGTGGATGGGGTTAGGTTTGGTTAATGGCGTTAATGCCAGTGGGGAGTGTGTTCACGCAGTGCGCGTGCACAGCCTCACCCACTCATAGTAATCACGTAATCATTGCGCAACTACGGTGGTTCATTAAAATAATAGATGCACTGAAGTTGACACTCGGCAGTTGGATTCAAGCGGCTGTTTCATTGGTTGGTGGATGACAGTTGGTGGAGAAGGCGGGGGGGGGGGGGGGGGGGGGGGGGTTGCTTACTCCAGACAGTGAGTGTCAGCTTCTGGTCAAAGTTCCCGGCTGGGAAGGTGCTGATGTGGCAGGTGTAGCTGCCCTCGTCCACCACCTCCGTGGTCAGGATGACCAGGCTGGAGTCCACCATGGGCTCGCTGCTCTGGAACCGCACACGGCCTGACCACGGCCCGAACGCTGGGGGGGGGGATAGAGGTAAAGGTTAGATCCAAAACGGTGGTGGTGGTAACGATGATGATGATGATGATGATGATGATGAGGGTGGTGGGGATGATGATGAGGGCAGTGGTGATGATGCAGAAGTACATCATTAAGAAAGTAAAGTAAAAAGTCTGTCATGTTACCTGTCTGTCTGTCTTTCATGGTACCTGTCTGTCTGTCTATCTGTCAGGTTATTTGTCTGTCTCTCTGTCTGTCTCTGAAGTTACATTTCTGTCTGTCTGTTTTTCTGTCAGGTAACTTGTCTGTCTGTCTATCTGTCAGGTTATTTGTGTGTGTGTGTGTGTGTGTGTGTGTGTGTGTGTGTGTGTGTGTGTGTGTGTGTGTGTGTGTGTGTGTGTGTGTGTGTGTGTGTGTGTGTGTGTGTGTGTGTGTGTGTCTGTCTGTCTGTCAGGTGACCCCTCTTCCTGTCAGTCTGTCCGTCAGGTGACCAGTCTGTCAGGTGACCTCTGTCTCTCGGTCTGTCGCCGAAGTTACCTGTCTATCTGTCCGTCAGGGTACCTGTCTGTCCGTCTGTTTGTCTGGCTTACAGGTTACCTGTCTGTCTGTCTGTCTGTCTGTCTGACAGGTTACCTGTCTGTCTGTCTGTCTGTCTGTCTGTCTGTCTGTCTGTCTGTCTGTCTGTCTGTCTGTCTGTCTGTCTGTCTGTCTGTCTGTCAGGTTACCTGTCTGTCTGTCTGTCTGTCTGTCTGTCTGTCTGTCTGTCTGTCTGTCTGTCTGTCTGTCTGTCTGTCAGGTTACCTGTTTGTCTGTCTGTCTGTCTGTCTGTCTGTCTGTCTGTCTGTCAGGTTACCTGTCTGTCTGTCTGTCCGTCACGTTACCTGTCTGTCCGTCCTGATGATGGGCAGCCATGATCTGGTCCCGGCCGCCGCCGGGCCCCTCTTTGTACCAGCTGACCTGTATCACCGTCGACTTGACCCCGGGGTCGTCCCGGTAACGGCAGGGCAGCACCGTCTCCTTCTCCGCCAGCGAGAGCAAGGCATGGTCGGGGGGTGCGTCAAGGAACTCCCCCCTCCCCACTGGGGGGAGAGAGAGAGAGAGAGAGAGAGAGAGAGAGAGAGAGAGAGAGAGAGAGAGAGAGAGAGAGAGAGAGAGAGTGAAAAAATACATTCAAAGAGTAAATGTAAGTGTAAAGTGTATATATAAACATAAACAATACATATTGGTTTTTTTCTGATCCATTGGGATCCATTCAAAGTATTTAAAGTAATTTTCTACGTTGCATGTTAATGCACCTCGGAAAATCTTTTTGGTGTATGGTTTACCTTTTGGTGATGTACTGAATCAATCCTTTTATTTCACAAGGACCTATTCAAAATGGTTGGCAATGACAATAATGCCATTTGAACAATTCAATGAAATCGCAATTATCATATATATTATGTATGCATATAAATATATTTAACTCTCACTTATCTCTTACTGCGGACGAATGACAGAATGGTGGCATGAGATCAAAAGAGAATGAGGACAAGATAGTGAAAACAAGGAAGACATAACATTTCAATATTCGAACCTGTAATAACCCGATGAACCTTAACCCGATGAGGCTGTTTCTTTGTTCAATATTTGAACCTGGCTGTACAGACATATGTGAGCTGTTACAATAGCCTACTGTCTACTATTAAAGTGGGCGCCTATGTGATGACGTGCCGAAGAAATCCATTAAGCTTGCCTTAATAATGACCCATCACTCACACACACAAACGCACACACACAAACACACACACTCTCTCTATCATTCTATTTAATTAGCTGCATAAACTAGTTCATATAAGTTAGATATAAGGTGGTCACACACGCACAATAGACATGCATGCACAATCTGCAGGCTTCTGACCCTGTGACCTAAAATGGCCACCTTTAAACTGGAAGTAAATACAATAATCCTAACAACCTGCGTTGTCCATTATCACCCTCCGAGTGTTGAGTGTAGAGGTGATGAGACGGTTGGTTGGGGGTGGAAGGGAGAGAGGAGGGGGGAGAGGAGGGGGAGAGGGGAGGGGGAGAGAGGAGGGGGAGCGAGGAGGGGGAGATGGAGTTTGAACAATAGTTAACACACACAGAAAGGAGAGGGATGAACCATGCATGTTATGTCTCCGCAGTAAGAGACAAGCGGCGTTTGTTGAGACGGGGGTGAGACAGGAGGTGAGACAAGGGGTGAGACGGGAGAGTGAAGAGGCATCCTGTCCGACGTGTTGCTCAAGACGAGCTGTCTTAGAGCATTTATACACACACACCAACACACCCACACACACTCTTGTATGCACACACATACACACACACACACATAAACTCTCACACACACACACACACACACACACATACATACACTCACACACAGTCACCAATATATTCACTCACATTAATTGACAAACACAATCACAAACACAGACACACAAATGCACCCACACACAAACACACACAAACACTCCAACACAAACGCACCCACACATATACACTCACACACACACACAAACACACATACACATACAAAAGCACACACACACACACACTCTCTCATGCGTAAACACAATCATGTAGAAACACAATCACAAACACACGTATACGGACACCCTAGTGCCGACAGACAGATAAGGAGGGACAGGTATACAGACAGACAGACAGACAGACAGACAGACAGACAGACAGACAGACAGACAGACAGAGAGAGAGAGACACCCAGAAACATGCACAGTGTCGCCTTTAAACGGACTGGTCCCAGACGCAAAGCTAACACCTGCCAGTCTGTGAAGCCTCTGTTTGTGTATACAAACCAACTAGAATAACTGGTGGATCCCTCATGGCATGCTCCTGTTCAATGAACCTTTTAACGGTTAAATGTTTTGTGTCCTTGTTGTCTTTTCAAATTATTAGTCACTACTGATGTATAGATAAATAGGACTCACAAATGATGTGGAACAGTGATGATCTAAAGGGACATCTGGCCCAGTGGAGGGCCAGAAGGGGCTATTATGCCATGTTTCCACTGCAGGGTGCGGTACGTTTCGGTTCGCCTCAGTCCGGTAGGGAGGGGGCGGTATAGCCCAGCTCAGTTCCGAGGTCGCATTTCTACCGCCGACAGTACCCTTTATGTTAGGCCGGATGTCGATCGCCGCGGCAGCTACTAAACATCGTAAACAACGTCTTCCTCCCCAAGAATGCAGAGGAACGTCTCCACCTCCTTGTTCGCCCAAGCAAGGGTTTAACGTGACATGTTCATTGTAAAGAATAATACCTCGAGGCTACTGTTTGTTTGTTTGTTTGTTTGTTTGTTTTTATCCCCACGTCGCCCGGAAGTGACGATTCTGTCGACCAATCAACGGAGGTGTGTAGCTCGAATTTTCCTGCACCCTTTCAGGCGTCTCAGTACCCCAACGGAGGAGTAGCCTACTGAAGACGAGGGAAAAACGAGCGTGGCTCAGTCCGGGTCACGCCCACTTTTGGCGGTGGAAACGCAATCCGTACCTCACCTTTGCAAACCGAACCGTACCGCGCCTTGCATTGGAAACGCGCCATTAGGAGCTCCCATGGTTGTTACATTTGGAAAACAAATGAAGTTGTGTCATCTTTAATTTCACAATGCCCAACACAAGAGCATTTGTTTGTATTTTAGTTACACCATGTGGCAAGTTCACAATTACAACTGAACGTCATTTTGGATATGTTTAGTTGACAACGGGGTGGTCCCTGGTGAAATCTATCATTGGTCTGATATATCTTTATCCTATCTTTATAGTTTGTCATTTAACTACTAAACGTGGCACACGCTAATAAAGACTACATATTTGGGACGGAGTGCCACTGTTAAGGAACAACAGCGTACACGTCAACCAATTAGCAACGGTCCAATCAAAGTTGAACAACCTCCCGTTGTCTCCAAACGGGGTGGAGCCAAGCATCAATTAATCTCAAGCCATGGTGTCTTTTCATCTTGAAAGGAAGTTCCTAGTCGTCAAAAAAAACAATTGGTCGATGACACACAGTTTCTATCAAACACAACCTAGGGTTCGTCACTCTGAGGTTTAAGGGCTGGAGTGGAATCTGCCTGTGCGACATTACTGCGCTCCGCCAGCGCCCTGCTCCCTGGAGCCATCTACGCCTTTCCTACACATGCGGGACATTGTTGGGCCGCACACGACACCTGCTCTCTACTCACACACCACTGGTGACTAGCAGCCTATTCATCCTGTGGCTCTAGGGAGACACAGAGGGCCAATACACGTGTGGTCAGAGAGGGGTTTTCCTCGATATACACGCACACACACAGACGCATGCAGGCACGCACGCACACACAAACAGACAGACACACACACATGCGCGCGCGCACCTACACACAGACACAGACACACACACACACACACACACACACACACACACACACACACACACACACACACACACACACACACACACACACACACACACATCAGTACACTGCATCACAGGCAGGTGTGGACAGGTCAACAGCGACCCGTTTTTCCAGAATTGCCACACAATACTCTTCCGTCCTACCTTGCTGATAGTTCATCAAGAGGCAAATGTGAGCATTTTAAGAAAACATGAACATGAAACCGCCAATCTTCCTCACTTTAAACGTTATAGACTTCATGAAAATACAATAAAACGCCCCCATGATAATCGCTCAAATTAAACTGAACTGGGCAGTATCCAAAACGCGCACTTCCAGGGAAATAAACACACCAACAAACCACCAAGATCAATCTTAAACAACCCTGGTAAGGAAAATATGAAGAACAAGCGAAACGCCATGTCTTACCAGAAACGGAGCTGACCAGCAGACAGAGAGAGAGCGCTCTGAGCAGCGATACCATCCTCCACCTGGGGGTCCCAAAGGCAGTGCTGAGGGGATGTCGGGCTGTAAGGTGGGATCACTGCTCTATCTATGTCTGCAGGACATGGGTTCCAGTACACCGTCTGCGTCTCCTCCTCAGGTTCAGCCCCGGTCAGCGGGTGGGAAGCGAGAACACAATCAAGAACTTAAAGTAACCCCTTTAAGTAGATCAAACGCAACACACCCCCCCAAAAGGACAATATCTCCAAATGGACGCTCCGGGGGAAGGGCCGTGCGTCGTCTGTGCGTTAAACCTTTAGATCGCGCTCTAGCCCGCGAGATGGAAGGGAAAAACCACCCAATTGTTCCTTTGTAAAATGTTTAAATCCTTTAATCTTCGTCACTTGTTGTTCTGTTCTGCTCTCGGCCAGGCAGGGGGGAATACGTTCGTCCCGTGGAAGAAAAAAAAACCAAGGCGCAGCTACCTGTTTGGTGTACACCTGTCGCAACCTCTCTCTCTCTCTCCCTCCCTCTCTCTCTCTATCTCAAACTCACACACACACGCACATACACGCACACACGCGCATCCAAACAGGCACAAGTACACGCGCGCAGGCACACGCGCGCTCACACACACCCAAACACGCACACACACACACGCACACACTCCTGCACGAAAGTCACCTTTCCGGTTCGGGCTGAGCGGCTGACAGTTATATTCTAGCCTTTACACGCTCCGGCGCACCAACAGGGCTTAGAACGACACCAGGAATGTCGTCCTGCCTTTACAACGACTGCATGGATAAAATTCAAAGTAGTATTATAGGTTCCTTAAGGTCTGTGTGTGTGTGTGTGTGTGTGTGTGTGTGTGTGTGTGTGTGTGTGTGTGTGTGTGTGTGTGTGTGTGTGTGTGTGTGTGTGTGTGTGTGTGTGTGTGTGTGTGTGTGTGTGTGTGTGTGTGTGTGTGTGTGTGTGTGAATGAATTTAACTCATTATCTTTGGTTACTACAAGATACTACAGACAGGTTTAATATTATACACATTCCCTCGTTTCAATCCCAAGAATCTGCCTTAGGATGGTTAGAAGCTGTGGTATTGGTCTGAGTCACCGGCTGTATGTGGACCTGCTGTTTGTTCATTAAAAAAACAAATCGAATTGTAATCGAATAGATTGTCCAATAGGTGGCGTCTGATTCCCTTCTGAGACGAGAAATGCTGATCACACACCAACACACCAACACACACGCTGATCAATGCTGAAGGCGTGAAGACATAACTCCATAACTCCATAACTTCCACTCGACCCATCCTAAAAAATGAAACCAGCACACCACAGTATTTTTGATTTACTCTATAATGTCCTGGAGCATGCACTTTTTACCTTTTCTGTAATCATGCCTATAATCGAACCAGCAAACCATAATAATTTCTCTGTTCGAGATGTACCATTTCGTTTGTTCATTAGTTGTATCAATCTCACCAACATACCACAGAGGTCCATTATGGATCTTTATTCATTCATATTGCCTTTGATTGATTGTTTGATTTAATAATCACTTTTATCCAATCAGCTTCCCCACTCTCGTTCCAGATTGGATCGGTCCAATCAAGGGAGTCGACCAGCGACGTATAAACCCTCCTGTAGCTGGAGAAGGGGGAGGGGGCTCTGAGTGCATCGTGTTGGTGTCAGTGCTGGCTGCAGACCACTTGTAGGGCAACATACTGTTTATTTGCATTATTGTATGATAATTGTGATACAATAATTATGATAATGTTTTAAGTGTAATCATACATTTTTTTGGGATGTTGGACTCATGTATTTTTTAACCCTCTCCGCCACAAATTCTCTGGTACTCTACCTGCATTACATCATAATTATGTATCAGTCTTGATGCCATATAGATTCTATGTTTTACAGTAAATAACTTCTCCAGAAATGTTTAGCTGTTTAAAGTGTGCTCCACATTTGAGGCAGGTTGCCAATTGGGCCTCTAAAGATACTAAGCAAATTTGCCAAAAAAATAAATATATATATATATATAGATATATATATATATAAGAAGGAAAAAACTTTTTGGTGAGGCAACACATTTCAGTTTAATGTAGGATCACGTGGAGTGGTCACAGCACTAAGGGTTTCAGGGGGTCAGATAGCTCATTTCATTTCAGCTATTTAGATATTCACTTTGAGAAAGAGCTTGATATTTGGTTCAAGAAAGGTTGTTCAGTTTGGGTGGGTCATCAGGTTTCAACGAGTGAGTGTCAGAGTGTAAGGATAGTTTCACATTTCAGTGTAAATTGTATTCAAATTGAGTTTGAAGGCGTTAGACGTTAGACGTTAGATTTAGATAAGTGAGCAGTTTGGGAGGGTGAAATGGACATGCAGAAGCAGTGTTTCGGAGCCCATCCAAACACATGGGACTTCCTGTGGCATCTGCTCTAGAAATAACCCTGAAGCAAGCCCGTTCTCACCCTCAGGTGTCAACACACACACATAGACCCACTGGTGTGTACATCAGACGCAGGCACGCAAACAGGAAGTGAGGTCAGACTATGCGGGGAAGGTTGAGAGGCTGGTTTCCATTGCGCCCCCACCAGAGGATTGACACAGCTCCCACAAACACACAAATGTATATCTCCTTTATATCTTTAATGACAACGACATGAAATATATTGCACTAGTTTTTAAAGCAATAACAAACACGTGTGATGCTGATACATGATGAGTTGAAGAAATATAGAGGAAACAGGTTAGCCCACTTCCATATTCTATGTACAATACATATTTGATTTGAGACAAAAGGTATGACAATTTTAAAAGTATCATCTGGCCACAGCCCAAAGAAAGAAAGAAAAAAATAACATGGAAAATATTCACCAACAGCAAAAACATTGAAACAGCTGGCGTTAAAAACATTTACGCCAACTGTGTAACATTTATCTTGTAGAACTCGAGAAGGTGTGAACATATCAAAAGGCAGATGGAAGAACGTTGAAGATGGAACCCAGACACCTTTCTGTCGGTTGACATCCCACCACCCCGACCACCAGATCATCACCTCCTCAACAGACCCCTGGTGTATCGCACATCGTGCAGAAAGCCCGTCTATGTCTCCCTTCTGTTGTGTCGGCTCACATGTTATTATTTCCATGTGTCTATGTGTGGCCAGGCGCACGCACACGCAACGCATGCGACAACACATGTGTTGTTGTACACAAACAAAGGCACTACAGTCTCAACTTTGCCTGCCCTGTTTTGCATAAATATTTGCAAAGGATTCGAAGGAGAGCATCAGGTGTTTTACCGCTTCTTATTTCCGCCTAGACACATTTCCACACAGAAGAATGAAGAAGCAAGCATAATATAACACATTAATGTTGTTCGAATGAGTATGGATAATAAAGTTGATAAATTAATGTCGCTAGTATGACTATGGATAATATAGTTCATACATTAATGTTTTTAAAATGACTATGGATAATATAGATTATACACAGAATGACTATGGATAATATAGTTCATGCATTCATGTTGTTAGAATGACTAGATAATATAGTTCATGAATGAATGTTGCTTGAATGGCTGTGGATAATATAGTTGGCTGTGGATAATATACAAAGATGACTCGATGGATGATATAGTTTATACGTTTGTGTTAGAATGTCTGCATAATACAGTTGATAGATGAATGTTGTTAGAATGACTAGATAATATAGTTTATACATTAATATTGTTAGAATGACTATGGATGATATAGTTTATACATTGGTTGTCAGCCTCACAAACCGACGGAGCTGAAACCGACTGGCTCACATGTTTGGATTCTTCTTCATGCCGACCGTCTCATATGTGTCCTGAGTGTGAGATGCCAGGCCCTGTGGGGGGGGAGACAACATGAGACACATGAGGTCAGTTTCAGTTCTTTATCACATCCACACACACTATTCACAGACACACAGTGTCTCACCGACGCTTTGCACACTTTCGCGCACACCCAAAGACAAGTTTCAGGGTCACAAACGCACACACACACTGAACACACGCACACACACACACTCACAGAAAACCGAAACTACCTGTCGTTGAAATTGAAAGCAAGCCAAGGTGAACACATGTTAAAGACCTACAAACTAGAAATCTGATCCTTGCTGAGATTTGAACCCAGGTGCTGTTCCAATTCCATGCCCCCGTTGAGTTCGCTTACCGTGTATACTCCTTCTTCCGCTGGCTGTTTGGGACGCAAACATAAAAAGTTTACCACCACATATACAAATGCAGACCCAACCAACACAAGCCGAACAAACAGTTCTTTAAATTAAAGGGCGGGCAGACGTATGGGAGGTGAGAGGATGAGTTGAATTTCTGTTTTTCATGCTCAGAGGATGTGTGGTAGTATGAAAGATAAGGGTGATGCTGATTTATTTCAGTGTGTGCTTTCATTGTACGTGTGTGTGTTCATTGTTTGTGTGAATGTGTTCATTGTTTGTGTGAATGTGTTCATTGTGTGTGTGTGTGTGTGTGTGTGTGTGTGTGTGTGTGTGTGTGTGTGTGTGTGTGTGTGTGTGTGTGTGTGTGTGTGCCTTGTTTGTGTGAGTGGTTTCATTGTGTGTGTTCATTGTGTGTGTTCATTGTGGGTGTGTTCATTGTGTGCGTGTTTGTGTACCTTCTTCCCCTTTATTGGAGGAGTTTGAGCCTTCGAACGACTCATCTGTTGACGCTGGTTGAGGAGTGAGAGAAAAAAAAGATTATTGGTGATAGAAGCGCGTGTGTGGACCTTGTTAAGCTTTCCTTTTTCCATTCCGAAAGTTATCAGACATGTTTGTATTTTATTTGGGGCATTTTTCATGCAGAAGGGTCAAGTTAAAAGCCCCCCCCCCTCCTTTCTTTTCCTCAACAATAAAAACAAGAATTAAAAAACAATATAAAAGAAAGCTTAACAGAAGCACATTAAACTACTCACCCTGATTCTGAAATAGAGCACGGTCAGGATGATCCCGTAGAAGAACAGGATGCCGTCCAGAAGGTAGCACACCTCAGGCTCCGTCAGCGCCGCTGCACAGAGAAAGTCATTGAGTGGTGTGAGTGTAATGCTGGCCTCTATTGGGCTAACGGGGGTACTATACACAAAGTGATATTCGAAGTAGCAATTGATAAAAAGAGGGGGCGAACTGTCTGAGGTAAGGGTAGCCTAGATGTTTCTAACGGTTGGGTAAAGCAATTCTACGGCATCAAATCTTACCAAATAATAATTTAAAATATTATTTAAATGTAGGCTAGAAATATGATTACCAGTTTCAATTTCTACAATAAAGCAATACAATTAAGAGAAGAATCCATAGGCCAACACACAACAATTTGACAAGTAAACTAAACTGAAACATTGGTCAAGGCTCTTGATCACGGGTTCATTTAAATGCTTGTTTTTATTCTCGTAAAAACAGTGCTGTACATTTATCTTTTGGTTAAATACAATTTACATAAAATGTATATTAAGCAAATAAACTATTATTAATTATTATGATGTTGTATAATGTTACTAATGTCCAGTCGTGAGTGACATTCTCAGAAACACGAAAAACAAATCTGGTATATTAATTCACAGGACCCGTATTACTCAGTGTATAGACTATACCAAACATTTATGGAAAATAACTAATATTAATGAAGAGATGCAATAAATTTGACTTGATACCCTTATATTTTGCACTTACATATTCCGTTTCACAATCCTAACCTGATTTTTTTCATATTCAATTTGTGCGTGTGCGTGTTGTTTTGTAGTGAGCTTTGACACAAGAAGAGCTTTTGTCCTTTGTAATAGAATCCGGACTCAAAGGCCTGGACTTGGTCTTAATTGGTGGTGTGAAAAAGGGTTCACATCTGCATCTTTATTAGTGTTGGTGAGTGTTTAAGACGAGAGAGCAGCAATGGCTGCTGCTGAGTTTCCTACCGGCTAAAAGTGACCGCTGTGGTAGAGACCACAGAGGATGGAAGACTAGAAGAGGAAGAAAAATAGAGAAGGGCATTGGGGAGGTGGTGGGGGTGGAGGAGCAGAGAAGGGGAAGAGAGACACTTTGACCTGCGACTGCATTGCTTTTAAAGTGTCTCCGAAACAAACATGTGATTTAGTTTCAACGTATATTTGGCTTTCCAAACAGCAAATGGACCATGCAAACGATACTCAGATTCTGTCTATTTTAAGTTGGTCATAAGGTGAGTTGGTCATAGGATGTTATAATAAAGCCCTTTTTTAACCCATAAAGAGCCTTCTATTTCACGACGACGTTTCAAAAAGGCCACTCCCTAGTGCAGCCTTCCTCATTTCATTTTGCAATCATTTTCTTTGTGTGCTATCTTTCATGTGTAATCATTGGGCGGTCTTCTCCAAAGTGGGCCTGAGTGTGGAACTCTTTGTTCTGTTTTCCTCCCCCAGCCAGCGTTAGGAAAGCAGCTAGGTGAATGAGGTTCATAGATTTTTTGGCATGGGCGGGGCCGTGGGAACTAAAACAGTTAAGGTATGATTAGACCAAATCGAGCCAGAGGGAGAAAACTAGTTTGACAACGTATTTCCAGTGTGCTGCTCGTCCCATTAAAGGCTTTTCTAATGGGTAAACAGAAACATGATATCAGATATTCGGTTGAAGGTGAAGACAGACACTTGTCTTGAACAAGTTGCCGTGACAACCTTTCAACAACATCCAGCTGTTGACACGAGGGTAAACATTACTTTTCTGAAATGTTGGCACAGATTGTGGAAGAGGTGAAGAGTAGGACTGTGAGAATAAAAGCTTTCACTTCATTCATGATGACTTTTAAGAAAAGTCACTGTAAACAAACGGAGGTATTGCGTTTGTGGGCTGAAGATCCAAAAGGCACACCTATTCAACAACGGTGAATAGGTGTGCCTATTGTGAATAGGGGTGCTTATTCACTGCTAATTCTCTAAAAAAAACAGTCCAAGGGGTGTTAAGAAAAAAATAAGCCTAAAGCTGGAATGAAGAGTTCAATCAAGTTTGATATATTTGTGTGCACGTGTCCGGTAGAGTAGAAAGTCCTCCTTACTTCCCAATCGTCATTCTTGGGAACGCTTCAAAAGTGCCCAACACCAACTAGCGTGATCAGATCCAATAACACAAGTTCTACCAGTCTGTCCTGCAAGGTCTTCCCAGCCTCCATTACAGCAGACAGGTGGTAAAGGTTGGGTTCAGGGTTAGCCCTCGCACAAGCAAATCAGGAAGGGTAGTTGTAGTTCTGTTTATACGGAACCAGATATCCATCGTGTACATAACTCCAAGGCTAGTTTAATATTTGTCTATGCATTCTTTAGAGGTTTTTAATGGGTGCAACTTTTTTTAGGATACATTTGAGTGTAAGATTTGGGTGATTGAGTGAAGTGTCGGTAACACTTTATAATAAGGTGCCATGGCAAACTAGTCAGTACCTAACTCTTTGTTAATATTTGTTAATTGTTACTAAAATATCTATTTGGTTGGGGTTATGCAAACAACTAATATTTAATTAATGATGAAAAAGCGATTAACTTGTGCCAAATAGATATTTTAGTAACAATTAACAAATATTAACAAAGGGTTAGGCAATGACTATTTTGCTATTTATTATGGCAACCTTATTATAAAGTGTTACCCAAGTGTCAACTGGAGAACCAAAACCTGTGTCAGCTGCTGCAGCCTGCTGCATGCTAGTTGGGAGGTGACAACTATTAGGCAACACAGGCCTGATATCGGGGCCTGACGTCAGACCAACAGGAGCCCAGTCATGTTCCTTGTAGGTTTAGAAGTGTAGCGATCATTCAATCATGTTGCCCATCTCCCCTCAAGTTTTGATGGCCTTCAAGTGTGAAGGCTCCCCATGCTCTCCTTTAGAAATATAGAACTGAATATTTGACTTTGTTTTTAATTAATATTTTTAATTGCTTGTTTTTGCGTCGTTTTACTAAATTTGTAGACCACTCAATACTTGATAACAAAACTTGTGTGCGTCACAAGACATTTTACACAACATAATCCATTACAACCCATCAAGCTTTACTTAGCCAGAAATGATCAATTAAGATATTTTTATTAAATCTGCCCATATAGCTATATGCCTATAAGGTTATTTTTGGTACAGTAAAAACAGTAACAATTAAAAATTGAATAAATTAAAGTGAATCATAGGCCCCATTAAAATAGATTTGATGTGGCTATGACGACTTTAATGTTTATGAACTACTTTCGGTCCTTTTTCAAATTTTTCTTTATTATACCATTTCCGGTTTAAACAAATAAACCATTTACAAATCCCTCTCAAAAGTTGATGAATACTAGGTCTCAAATATAATCAGATATTCGGCAATATATCAGCCACCCAATCTTATATCGGATAGTCAGAAACCTACAAGTGTATCAGAAACGTATCAGATACTCACCAACACTGCAGAAATGCATCCACAGCACTAAGGCTGAGAGAGTCAGCCGACTGCCCGCCATCATTACGACCAAGAGTGTCAACTTTAATGTATCTTCACCTGCAAATCAACAGACTGCCTTAACCAGACTGGGCAAGGACGAGCCTGAAATGAAACAAAGCCTTTTTTTCTTACTTTTGACTTCTAGAGAATATGTTCCGCTTTTGTCTTCTCTTAAAAACCCCAAGGGGAAGTTGTGGTCTCCAGCTCTATGTCCATTCCGCTAAGATCGCGTCAGACCACTCCCCTACCCTGATCGACACACCATAAGAAGGGCATCCTTTCATCTCTATGAAGCACTCAGCTTGCCCTGCTCTCAGCCGTCACCTATATAATGTATACACACATCTATACATCGGCTTGTGTGACCTCATTCAGACCATGTGGATCATCCTGGTGGCTTCACATTCGCCACGTAAAAAAACAAAGAAAATGATTTACAATGAATAGGTCAGTCATAAAATATTTATTAGGGTTTATTTAGGCGTTGTACATTGATTGATTAAGAGCCGGAGTCTCCATCTCCCTACTTTGAAAGGTGGATCGGGACAAACCTACAGCCGAGCGTGAGATGAGAGAGAGAGAGAGAGAGAGAGAGAAAGAGATAGAGAGTGGGTGCGGCTGAAATCGGGAGCTCTTCAACATAAAGGAAGTCGTTGTCTGGGTTTCAGGCCGCCTCAACGGTCCACCTCTCCGAACACGATGTCTTGTGTACCTGGGGACCACAGAGAACAAGATACGCCGTGGTTTAGCGAGGCTTCACCACAGGTAGAGCAGCTAGCGAGCCCCCAGGCGCTCAGCCTGTCGAGGTTTGGTGCGGAAGTCTCACCGATAATGGCCACCACGTCGGCCAACATGTGTCCCTTGGCCATCTTGTCGAGGGCAGCCTGGAGGAAGAGAAGGTGAACTCACTTGTTAATGTTGAACAAGCAGACCACTAAACAGTCGGGGCTCACAGAAGTGGTTTGACGAGGAGTTCAGCCAAACAGGCCTAGACTTTAAAACACTGTTTACAATGACGGAACTAGAAAGCCTCATAGACATTCTTGAAAGGTACATTAACAACTGAAAATTACATTACTAACAGATTTTAATCTATAATCAATTGAATTAATTATTAACTGTACTATGAATTTTTATTATTAACTTTTCAATTTCTACGAATCATAATAACCCCCAATAATCCGACCCCCAAAAATGTCAGCATTAAAACATAAAAAAAACACGAATAATAAAAACATAAACATAACAAAATAAAATATTGATGCATTGTACCCACCAAGTGGGCGAATCCGGGGGCTTTGATCTTGCAACGGTAGGGCCTGCTGGAGCCATCGGAGACGAGATACACACCAAACTCTCCCTGCAGAGGAAGGAACACACACACACACACACACACACACACACACACACACACACACACACACACACACACACACACACACACACACACACACACACACACACACACACACACACACACACACACACTTTGTTTTCTACTTCAGTAATACCATGAAAGAAGAAAAAAATGAACAAACCGTTTATTTTATTAGTTCTAATAAAATAGATCACAACCCGACGGCAACGCTGTGCTGCAAATCTAAAAGGATAATAAGAAGATGGAGGGAGGTAGGAGGGGGGCCGGGGACGTAGGCGGCGGTTCTCCCACCTTGGGGGCCTCCACGGCGGTGTAGGTGGCCCCGGGGGGCACCTGGTAGCCCTCCGTGTACAGCTTGAAGTGGTGGATCAGAGACTCCATGGACATCTGGGGAGACGGTGGAGGACAAGGCGATATTGTACCCACGGTCGACAGACAGGCATACATTCTCCCACACATGAACGGCAAACGCCCTGAGTCTAGTCGAAGTCCACCGCTCGCTACACGACAACTTCTCTGATAACGGCATGGCGGTCGGACATGGCTATGACTGACCTAATCATTTACACAATTAATCACCATTTAGTAATTTCTCTGAAATAATTTGCTTTCCGTTCACTTGTA
This sequence comes from Gadus chalcogrammus, assembly GCF_026213295.1. Taxonomy (NCBI): domain Eukaryota; kingdom Metazoa; phylum Chordata; class Actinopteri; order Gadiformes; family Gadidae; genus Gadus; species Gadus chalcogrammus. The sequence continues at coordinate 8,882,832 of NC_079428.1, read as the reverse complement.
TAGATAGTAGTCTGGTAACTTCCCAACCCCAGCGTCATCGGTTGCGTAGCAACGTCAACGGCGGACTGTTTCTCTGCTGATCAACACTAAGAATGCTGCTAATGAATAAATTGTAAAAAGACACACCATGTGAAGTTATTTTTTTAGTTTTGGCAAGTAGCCGTGTAATAAGCGGGATAATATATAGAACATCGCCGGTCATTATCGAAAATAAGCCCTTTCAGGGCGAGGCAAGACACCTCCGCTGCGCGTCGGTGTCCTGGTCGCCCTTTCAGGGCTTATTTTCCCGATAATGACCGGCGTTCTACACATTATATACATTATATATATATTAAATAACAAATAACTAAATAACAAATTTCGGGTTGAAATCGGGCTCGGGCTCATAATTAAAGGGCACAACGAGTAAACCCCCTCGAGCATTTTTTGTTAAAAGAGTCCATTTTATTTATTGTTTTTGGTTGTTTTGTTTATTTATTCTGGATATTTTAAATGTTTTCCAGACGTCCAGTTCCAGTGTTCTTTAAAAATAAAAGTTAATTGATCTTCGAAAGGGTGTGCTTGCATTATTATGCCATTATCATTATATTAGTTGAAAAACTGCAATATTATCGCTTATGGCAATAATTTCTGGGGCAATTAATCGCCCAGAAAAATGTGTTATGGTGACGGGCCTAGACAAGCGTGGTGGTCCTTCACGGGCCGTCCTGTCCCGTGTCTAGTGTGTGACCCCGGCCTCACCTTCATCTCTGATCTCTTGGGCGGTGCCACCTTGGCGTCGTCCACCTTGATCTCCCCGGGGGGCATCTTGTTCATGGCCTGGATCATGATCCTCAGGCTCTGTCGCATCTCCTCCACGCGGCACAGATACCTGACGGACACACGGACACACGGACACACGGACACACACACACAGAAGTTGGGGCTGGGCGGTACAATATACCGGTTCTCAAAGATATCGATATTAACTAGAGATGTCCCGAAACCACTCCCACTTTCCAGTGTTTCCCCCAGTACTGTGTTGTTAAGGCGGCCGCCTTAACAACAATAGGGAAAACATAGAAAACATACTTCCATCAGGTGTAAAAAAATAAAGATCAATAATGCATCAGTAATACTGTTACAACAATGGTCGTGCCATAAGGCTTTTGAATGGAATTGAAACGGAGACCCCCCCCCCCCGCTCCTTGACCACCTTGACCAAGACCTTTTCTGGGGGAAACACTGCTTTCGGTATTGAAACCACAGCTTTGGCTACCTGCCGAATCCGACATAGATCCGAAACTTTGTTCAACCATTGAACAAGTAATACAATGCATGGATGCACCCTTCTCATGATGGCCAATGATCCCCCTAAAAGGATCTCACTCAAAATGAAGAACTAACTAATACTTCCCCAGTAAACGTTCAACAACGACAGATGGTTCTGTAAGACTGCCACCCTTCCTTAAAACACTACAAAAGGCAGACGAAGAGGCGAGGGCACTTCAAGATAATATCAGGGTTAAACATCCTCATACACAACCTATACTTTCCGCCTGTCACTATATCCGGTATAGAAAAAAGAAGACCCAAGAAAGAAAGAACAAGATAAGATGATAAGATGGGGGCAGTTCTTCCCCAGGCCAGCTGGGATTCACGCGACCACGAAGGAGGGGTTCAGGTGCATGGGGGTACAGTGCTGATGCTGCCACCTGGTTAAATACCCACCGGCTTGTGGTACACCTTTAAACCGGCTCCAGTTATAGTAAGTAGAAGGAGGTGACAGATGGCTACAGTTCAAAAGAGGAGGCAGATCGTCAAATTCCCCGCTCTGTCTCTATAGATCAATCCCATACTTGATGCTTGCACTACGGTGCGTGCATATCGGTTGCTTTTGATAACATGACGTGTGCAGTTGTATCGCAACAGTTTAATATTGGATACCAACTTCCTCCGAGAGAGTGCTGACAGCCTACTTTTAGTGATTGAACGGGGAAAAGACATCAAAAAGGAAAAAAAAAATTCACAGAACAAACCCTCGGTACATGAACTACGTCCAGTACAATATGCAACCAGACAGGCTTAGTGAATAACTAGCACCCACCGGTCGTAGCAGTCCCCCCTGCTGCCGATGGGGACGTCGAACTCCACCTCGTCATACTTGTCGTAGGGCTGGCTCTTCCTCAGATCCCACTTGATGCCCGAGCCCCTCAGCATCACACCACTGAGGAGACAGAGGAACGGGTCAGGATCCGGTCGAGGGGCAGCATCAGGACCACCCAGGCGCCGATACTGGTCGCAGGATTGCATTGCGTGCATAATGTTTTGTAAATGATTGTGGTTTTTAACGTGGCTCGTGGAAAATGTTTTAAAGATCTAGTGTGAATCTAAAATCGTATTCTATCCTTTTTAGTAAAACGATGACTTGTGAATCATTGCATACACGTTCATTCAGATCCAATGAACTTTATCGCTTCCATGGGAAATTGTTTCATGGAAATTTTCAACAGTCCCCAGACCAAGACAGAAAGATTAAGCAGGGCTACAAAACGCAGAAATGCTTGTGCACACACACACACACACACACACACACACACACACACACACACACACACACACACACACACACACACACACACACACACACACACACACACACACACACACACACACACGGGACTACCTGAAGCCGTAGTTGAGGGCCTCCTCAGCGGTCACCACGCCGATGTCCACCGTGCGGTTCTTCCAGATGCGATTGTTGGTCAACATCTGGCCAGAGAGGAGGGAACCCCACAACACAAAGTCACCCAACAGGCCTGCTTTAAACTCTCCTCCGCCGATGGCATACAGCAGCGCCACCTGCTGTCAGAACACCTGCGTGGCCCACGCTAGACCAGATAAATGAGCTTGACACCATTTGAGCTTCAACAGTGAGGCGATCAGAGAACATGACATTAGCAGAGGGGGGATCATAGAAAAGGAGAGATACTAGGGCACTTTTCTGAAACCAGGTCCCAGGGTGGATTCAAATAAAAACTGAACTGAACATTAGGATTCGTGTGGACGCCTGAAACGCAAACGCTGACGCCATCGCCCCAAACCTCTAGCCTTAGTGATTGGCTAGCCCGCGGCGTCTCAGGACGACAACAACAATGATGGCGGACTACATGCTTGTGACGATTCTGCACCAGATAAGGCCCCTTGTTGGGTTGCTAGTGCAATATTTAATTTTGCTCCGCTACCAAAATTAGCTAAAAAGTTACGGACAGACACATACACCAAATCTATATAGATCCACCACAAAGCGCTACCAAGGGGTACTCGAACTGTATGTTTGTAAACAGCGCGGAGGCTTTATGCGCATGCTCGCCTCTTCTTCATTTTCTTTTTGCTGGAGTTCTGTAGCAGAAGCAGCGCCCCTTATGGGCCTGGAATGTGTACTACAGCGTTTCTACAGCTCGATGCGGTTTCGCAATGAATCCGTCTTTACAGAGATATTCCTGAACCGCATCAAAGGATAACGGATAGTTTACGCCCGTGTGGACGGGGTCTAGGAGGAGACCCCAAGAGGTCAGAGCCCCCTCACCTCTTCCACCTCGTCGATTCGGATGGAGAAGTTCTTACACCACTCGTAGATGTCGTCCATCAGGCCCAGGGGCATGTCCTGGAGGACAGGAGAACACACACACAAATCAGTCGTTTAGCATATGCTACTATCCAAAGCCATTTGTCGAGACGGTGAAGGTAGGGGGTTGCTAGGCATCTTGCCCAAGGAGCAAGGCAGTAGAATGGAGGGGCGGATGGAGAGGACGCCGTCTCTACCTGGTGTACACCGCCCGGTCTGACGTAGGCCGCGTGCATCCGGGCCCCCGACACACGCTCGTAGAACTCAAACATCTGGAGGGCAGAGAGAGAGAGAGAGGTCAGGGAGGTCACGGTCTTGGACGGGGTTATGAGCAGTGGTCCACGATAAGGGGGGGTTGAACCGGAACGAGAGAGCCAGAGGGCGCAGCGTACCTTCTCCCGCTCCTCGAACAGCCAGAAGAAGGGGGTCATGGCGCCGATGTCCAGGGCGTGCGTGGTGACGGCCATGATGTGGTTCAGGATGCGTGTGAGCTCTCCGAACAGAACTGTGCGCACAAACACACACAAACACACACAAACACATATATAAAGCATTCACAATAATGGTATATACCCCAGGGAAGGCTCCTACAAATGAGAGGATCAAATCGGTAAAGTAAATGTTGGTAACTTTCTGTCAAGTTGTTTTTTATTTGAACATTTTTCATCTAATGTAGGGCTGCAACAACAAATCGATAAAATCGATTACTGAAAGCGTTGGCAACGAGTTTGGTCATCGATTCGTTGAGGCGCGCGATTAATACGTCACTCGTAGGCTCGGCCCCGTTTACAGCCAGCCGCCGACAGGTTGCTTCTTGGTTCATGCACGCCCACAGCGAGCTTTAGTGTGAGCGACCACAGCTTGTATTTTGGTCATATCTTAACACTGGACTGTAGGCCTATATAAAAGTGTTGTACCTCACTGTCTTTGGGTTAAAAAAAACTCCTTCAACTCAGTATCCGTCTAGTCCAACCGAAAACTGTCAGCTGCTACTGCTGCAGACGGTGTGCAGGCGGGCTCGGAGTTGGCACCGCGTGCATCAACAGTCAATTGAGCAACGGTAGTAATCACACAACAGGACGGTGTAGAAAGTCCCGTCGGTTAAAAATAGTAATCCAGTTTTCAAATCCACGCTACAATCGGCAGGATATAGAGCTAGTTAGCTTAAAAAAAGGAGCATACATTGTCAAATGTGATGTGTTCAGGTCGGCTCAGTAATATGATTAATGTGTTCAAATGCAACACAAAAAAACTAAAATGAGATTTTGGCGAAAACTTGTTTTCCCAGCAATATAAATAGATAGTAAAGATGGAATTATGACCTGTTTAATGTCCTATCTTGAGCTATGATCATCTTATCAGCAATTAAAGCAATAATACGAGTTCTATGTCAACAAAATAATAAAGAAGTATCAATAGTTAAAAAAATTAAGATGATTTAATTCAGTTTTAACAGTTAGTATTTACCGTTCAAAGATCTTATCGGTTAACCATGGACATCCCTTATATACAGTATATATATAAATGTATATCATACATTCTATTTTTTTTATGTTATCCCAGTTATGTTTTTTTATTTTTTTATCATTTAATATTACTTTTAATAGTTCTGGGACATTGGAGCAATAACCTTGTGTTTTTACACTTCAGTCTGCACTGTGAATTTGAAGTAATGTTCCGTTTTTGAATAAAGATGCGCCAATTACAAATATTTATTTTTTTATCCGATTCATCGATGAATTGAAAAAATAATCTACCGCTTAATCGATTATTAAAATAATCGCTAGTTGCAGCCCTAATTTAATGCACTGATTAATGTACCAATAATGAAATGCAAACAAAATGTTAATTAACCTGTGCAATGCACACACTGTGTAGTGGTACTAACAGTGGAAGGAATGTTTTTGCACGATTGCAAATAATATCTAGCGGTCACACAGATGCAATTCCATGAGGAAATTAAGGGGGGGTGGGGGGTGATGTTCAGGCCAGGGACCCGCCCGTACCTCTGATCCACTGAGCCCGGAGAGGAGCCTGGATGTTCAGCAGCTTCTCCACGGCCAGCGAGTAGGCCTGCTCATTGCACATCATGGACACGTAGTCCAGACGGTCGAAGTAGGGCAGTGCCTGGACACACAGACACACAGCAGGTCAGACGAGAGCCTCGGCCTTCACTACTGGCAGACATCAATGGAAGAAGGGCTATCATTTAAAGAGTTCTGGTTTAACACAGGATCTTTAAACACTGGTAAACATTTTTCCTGTACTATGTATCAATATATTTTATTCATGTTATAAAAGTGAATCCTTTTTGATTCATTATACCTTCCTCCGTCATCCGGGACCGTCCTGAAGGCTCATGCCGTCTTACCTGCAGGTAGGTCTTGTACTCGATGAGCTTCTCTGTGCCCCGGTGCAGCAGCCCCACGTGGGGGTCGCACTTCTTCACCGACTCCCCGCTGAGCTCCAGGACCAGCCGCAGCACGCCGTGCGCGGCCGGGTGCTGGGGCCCGAAGTTGATGGTCAGGTTGGACACGTCCTTCTCCGCGGGGGGGTCCTTGTCTGGGGTGGAGGGGAGGTGTGGGGCAGGAGGAGGTTTTGGGGTTTGGGTGGGGTTGGATGAGGTGGAGGTGATTGGGGGGGGGTGGTTGGCAGTAGTTTGGGGGAGTGTTGGGGGTGGTGGTGGACAAGGTAGTGGTGGAGGAGGTGGAGGTTGGAGGTTATGTTAGAGCAGTGGGTGGTTTGGAGTTGAGTTGTTGGTTGTGAGGCAGAGAAGGAAATTAAATAAGTCATGGTGTACATTTCTTTCAAAATAATACAGATATATATTCAAAATGTCATGTTCGCGATTACTTTATCCAAACTGACATGCAGTGAATTATGAGAAACATCACTACGGATTAAGAAGGGGCAATGGTATTTTAGCCCAAGGATGACCAGCACAGATATAGTGCAGACAGACATTGGACTAGCAACAACAAAGAGCCACCTAAATTAAACATATAGCTTCATTGACAGTACCGTTCCATGGGGGTGGAGTCCACTTCTCGTTAATGGCAGTAGGGTACATCACCGCTCCTGCAAACTGCTCTGTCCACTCCACATCGGGCTGCCATTGCTTGTGTCTGGAGAAGTGATACAGTACCAGATGTAACGTCTAACTGTCTACACGAGTAAACGTAACCTTGTTTAACTCACGCTTAACGGGTGTTAGACAGGAAGTGCCCAGCTTGTAAGCAGGTGTAATTTCTTAAAACACAATCATTATAATTCCACAAATAAGCAGAAGCCGTTTGATTGTTATGACTGGGATTTGGATACACAGTGAGTCAGCCTACAGAGGACAAATGTATCTGGACCTGGCCAACTTAACGTCGGTTGATCACCATCAAATCCTTGCATTCAGATAACCTGAGAAGTTGATTTGATTCTATCCAAAACAGGGTCAAATACGTAACACTTTGACCTCAAGCCAACCTGGTCTGAATGGTAAACACCTAAACACCTAATTCATTACAAGACATTAATCCACCTCGCAGCATATTATTTAAGTCAGAGATCACAGCAGACCATTTGGTCAAGCCATGTATTAATATGCATTAGAAAATCATAAAGATCATAATGGGATCCAATAAAATGACGTTGTATGTAGTTACATATGTGATCGCTATATGCTAACGTTAGCCTCTGGCTGCATTGTTCACTGAAACCACTCTTAATAAAAAGCACAACAGTCATCTCCAAATGTCTGCTGTCTCACCTGTGTTGCAGGACGGTGCAGCCAGGGCTGACCAGAGTATTATTTAAGATGTATTTAGTTGAAGGACGTCCTAGTTTGGACAGCGACCTCAACATTGTAGCCGCCATGTTGGCTATCAGGCTGTCTTCTTCTTCTGCGGTTGAAGAGGTCGAATAGGCGTGAGATGCGTCTCTGCCCCACAGCGGCCAGAAAGAGTACTGCATTCATATATTTTTTATATTGTTGGTCAAATTCATTCTTAATTTCTCATTTAATGAGAAATTGGCAAACAAATGATTTACCTAATCAATGATATTCTCAAGCAGAACTTTTATCTCTCTTTCTTATATCATGATTCTAATCTGGTTAATCACTGAAAGAGTAAGTGTTTTTTACCCAAAGTAATATTTGATGATATACTAACTTCATATTTGTAAAATAGAGAAAAGGCTGGGGCGGAGGTTCTTTGAACTTTATTGACAACGTAATTGGTTTCCAATTCCTTTTATGAGGTATTTCAACCTCTTCGTTCTCGTATAATGCAGCTTCACCGGGGAAGGCGCCGGGGCGTCTTCTATTCTTGGGGTAGTCGGTTACCTCACCACCTCCACGCTGTAGTTTTACCCCTCGCACCTTCCAATTGATATTGTATTTCCATGGTTAGCTATGCTGCTATGAATAATATTATCATATAATTAACAGATTCCAACAAACTATGCACCTGTATAAGACTGTATAGATAGAATTTACCTAATCGTATTAATGTTGATAATTTGATAATTTAACAATAACATTTCATCTTAATTAAACGTTTCCAAACACAGAAGCAAGGTCAAAGCTCACCAGCTTTTACATGTTGTGAGTGACTCAGCTTTGAGCTTTCGGAAGAGAATATAAAACGCGAATTTATTCACTTTATAAATAACATAACAACAAACAAAGTTTCCCCCTCTGATATCATCTATTGAATCGCTACACATTGCAATAACAATACAGATATCCCCCCCCCCAAAAAATACACCACGATGTTTTTATAAAAAACAGTGCTTTTTATTTATGTAATACTGTGGAAAAATAATTACATACCATTTTTAAAAAATACGGACGATAATGAAATAAAAAAAATGAGAGCTTGTTGATAACGCTTGTTGTACATCATTTGAACGGTCTGCTACGAAGAACAGTACAAGAAGTTAAACACTGGATTCTTTTCCTAAATTCAAAGACACAATAATACAGGTTACAGTCCTACCAGAGGTATAAAAGTATTGTAACAGGAAGGTGGGAGACGCTATATGAAGATATGCTGAAACACACACACACACACACACACACACACACACACACACACACACACACACACACACACACACACACACACACACACACACACACACACACACACACACACACACAGATATGGATATCATATGAATACAATATATTTGTACTAACCCTAGTAGGGCACGCGTGTGTGTATGTGTAGGCCTATGCTATGTGTGTGTACGCTTCTCACACATTGCCATCATTCAACATTTATACTAACACTCTGTACAAATGGGTGCGCACGCAAAGGTGCACACACACTCCTTCTGGGATGTTTCTCATGTCCGCTAGCTCACTCACACACCCATTTACTCACTGATTCCCACACACACAAACAGTCTCAAAACCTCTACACGTCGATATTGAAGATAATCGCTTTGTTCGGACCTCTCCCTTTTGCACGCATTCTCTGTCCTCCGCGCCGCTAGTCCTGCTGAGCGTGAGGGGTGGATCCTAAAGTGTGTTCTACCACAAGGTTCCCCCCGTCAAAAGGCCACTCAGTTCGCAACTCAGCGTCCGCTCCTGTGTTCGTCCCCGCTGCGGTCCTCGTAAGGAAATGAGGTCAAAAGGCCAAATAGTTCGGCCAGCACAGAGCAGGGAAAGGAAAGGGGGGAGGGGGTGGCGGGGGTAGCGTTGAAGAAACGTCAAAAGTGTCCGGAATGACTCAACATCCATTCCCCCCACACACACACCCTCCAAAGGCCTGTTTCAATTAAAAACGTAAAAAAAAACGATAACAGATCTTTCTTTCCGGCGAAAATTCGGAAAAAATCACGAAATATCGGATTGTGACGTATGATGGTTGGTGGAGGTTTCTACTGCATATCCATGGTCTAAAGGAGAAGGACAACATCAACACTTGGCACGAGGTTTCTTTAGTCTATAATGACGATATAATGTTCCCCATTTCGACAACCAACTCCCAAATACCCTTCTAACCGAAGTGGGAGAAAAATTCCATCGCAGCTTTTTTCATTTCACTTTACAATTCTTCACTTATTCACTCCTTCCGAGTACCTTTAGGGAATAGCACCCAAAGACCACTCATTTTACACCCTCAGGTTTAATCATTTGGTCCATATACACGCATAACTATTTCTTTTTTGTTTGTTTTTACAGAAAAATGACAAAAATAGTTCTGCGATGCTAAAAAATAGAATACAAAGCTCTGGTTTGGTGTGCAAATAAAAAGACACAGATTACACACATATATATATCCCATAGATATATAGATATAGATACATACATCTTTATAGATATATAGATATAGACAGATATATATATCTATGGGAAAAACGTCAAAGCATGAATACTGTAAATGCAGTGCAAAATGGCGATGACACCCTCCTCGATCTTTGTGTGATGGCACATGCTGTAGACATGGAAAAAATATATATATATATAAATATATATATATATAAACAAAACATGAATCGTGGCCTACAAACACCCTTTCACCGGGCTGAGGTTTCTTCAGATTCAGCTGTACAAGACAAGCTCTTTGATAGTCTCTTTCTCCTTCGCAGACGTCTCCTCCACAGTCTGAAATAGCATCGGCTAGGCTAACACTGTCCCCCATCCTGATTGTGGCTTGCACTGTCGGCTCTTTTTTAAAGAGCCCGGGTGTGTGTATATATATATATAAGGTAGATACATCGGGAGCGAGGGCATTTCAACGTTTCGTTGAAGTTTGCCGCCTTCCCTGTCTCATTAAGTTGCCACATTTTCATTTGGTCTTTCGCTCTTTTTCTCTCTCTCTCTCTCTCTCTCTCCCTCTCTCTCTCTCTCTTTCACTCTCTATCTCTCTCTCACTCCAGTTCTAAGTTTTTCAACCTTTCTTCATTTCATAGTTATAGTTAGTTTAGTGTGTGTGTGCGTGTATGTGTGTGTGTGTGTGTGTGTGTGTGTGTGTGTGTGTGTGTGTGTGTGTGTGTGTGTGTGTGTGTGTGTGTGTGTGTGTGTGTGTGTGTGTGTGTGTGTGTGTGTGTGTGCGTGTGTGTGTCTGTGCGAGTGTGTCTTGGTAAATTGGTGTTTGTGCATGTTTTTACATTTTGGCTACGTATGTAATGCATCAATATAAGCGTGTCTTCACGAGTGTATGTGCACCAGTTTGTGTGCATGTTTGCGCGAGTCCTAACACTAGTTTTACAAGACCCTTCAAGTCCCCGCGTTTCACCCAGGGCACCGCGGGTCTCTCTCTCTCTTTCTCTCTCTCTCCCCCTGCCTCTCTCCCTCTCTCCCCCTCTCCCTCCCTCCCCCTCACACGTGAGTCTGCATGCGCTGTGTGTGGCGGCTGTGTGAGTACTCGGAGTTCTGCGACGTGTAGGAGAAGCGTGTGGAACTGCCGTACTTCCCCCCCAGTCCCGGAGCCTCCGGCCCTGGCGGGGGTCCCCCACCCAGCCCCCCGGGGGGACCTCCCACGGCCCCCGGCCCCACTCCTCCACCGGGGGCACCGGGACCCAACGAACCGCTGGAGCCTAGACCGCCGGGGCCCATCCCGCTGGGGCCCATACCGCTAGGGCCCATTCCGCTAGGGCCCATTCCGCTGGGGCCCATACCGCTGAGACCCATACCGCTGGGACCATGACCGCTGGGGCCCATCCCACTGGGGCCCATACCGCTAGGGCCCATACCGCTAGGGCCCATACCACTGGGACCATGACCACTGGGGCCCATCCCGCTAGGGCCCATCCCGCTGGGGCCATGCCCGCCGGGGCCCATGCCGCTAGGGCCGAGGCCAGGCGGGCCCATGCCACTAGGGCCGAGGCCAGGCGGGCCCATGCCACTGGGGCCCATGCCGCTGGGGCCGAGGCCCGGAGGGCCCCCCACGCTGTACATCTCGTAGGAGGGCCCGGCCTCCAGCGGGGCCAGGCTGGCCGGGGCGAAGCCCATGCGGTAGGAGGAGTAGTGCGAGGGGTAGCCGTAGTTGTCGTAGGCCAGCTGCTGGGGGCCCGCGTCCAGGAGCCCGCCGCCGCCGCAGTCCCCGGGGAAGTCCCCGGCCTGCTGCAGCGGGGGCCCGGGTGGGGCGTTGCCCTGGGGCAGCTGCTGGTTCTGACCGCCGCCCCTGTCGCCGCCGCCGCCGCCGCTGCCCCCGCCGCGGGTGAAGGTGTTGAACTGGGCGTAGCTGATGTGGGAGAGTCTGGAGGGGGGGCGCGGGTCGTAGCAGGCCTGGGGCCGCCCGGGCGAGGTGAGGGGGCCGGGCGGGGGGCCGCCGACGCGCTCCGCGCCGCTGATGCTGCCGCCGCCGCCGCCGCCGCCGCCACCGCCGCCACCGCCGCTGGCCGTGGCGCCCGAGCCCCCCGCGCTGCTGCTGCCGCTGAGGGAGGTGGCGCCCCCCGGGGTGCCGGAGGGGGAGCGGTAGTCCGAGTAGTGCAGGGTGGAGCGGGAGGCCGGGCGGCCCGCCTCGTCGTGGGTGGAGGCGCGGACGTTGTAGTAGCCGTTGGTGGGGTCCTATGGGGGGGGGGGGGGTCATGTGTTAGCATGGGGCAGTGGTCTCATAGGGAGTCGAACCCCTAACTCTGGCAGCGCAAACGCCAGTCGGTGCGTGGACGTGCACACAGACACAAGGACCTGAGTCAGATGGAGGCCGTCCCTGGGGTTATCAACCGTCAGGGCAACGCCTCAGTTGGATCAGGCAACGCAATGTATTCCAGAGTCCCGGTTTAGATGTCGAGGCAAGCTCAACTCGAACGTCACTCTTAAGTTTTTCAATTGAATACGATATATTCTTTTGGCAGTTGACCTGCGTTTGCTAAATAAATAAATCATCCATTTAAATAAATAATAGATCCAGTTGGATTCTGGCAGCTGTCACAACGATGTAGCCATCATCTGTGAGGTCTCCATGAAGCATTGCAGGGACAGCCATGGGGGTGTGTGTGTCTGTGTTTGCATGTGTGTGCGTGTGTGTGTGTGCGCGTGTGTGTGTGTTTGTGCGCGTATGTGTGTTTGTGTATGCGTGAATGTGTTTATGTGTGTGCGGGTGCATGCATGTGTTTGTGAGTGTGTGTGTGTGTGTAAGTGCACGTGCATACACGCGCATGTATGTGTGCGTGCGTGTTAGTGTGTGAGTGTGTGTGTGTGTTGGTGTTTGAGTGCGAGAGAGGACCACCTCTAGGCGACTGAACACTGACGTAAGGACTAAGTTCTCAGGTCAGTTACTTGAGAGCCCTCAAGTTTTTTTGATTTATATTTACTTTACCACGGCATCTCAGTGGCTCAGCCCCGCTAGTGTTCCTAGTGCATAGGCTATATGTCTTTCAGTATACGCTAACCTGCGGTGCTATGCTACGTATCATTTCCTCTCTCTCTCTGTCAACCGACTTTTCGGTCCGTCTGTCCTGTCTGTCTTATTTTTAGAAGAATTCTGGGAGGTAATTTCTCTGTGGACTTCCCCCCGTTCGTCTGAGCGCTGGATGACTGATATAGTAGTTTTCCGTGTAAGTGGGAGTCTGGAATAAAGGAGGAAGTGACCTCATCACACGACCTCATCAGATCCTCTTCTGTTCTTAGAATACATCCACTGTCACATCTTTCAAATCATCCAGGTTGGTTCCCCAATCGTCCAATTTCCAGGACAAAGGCTATCCTAAAAGGAACCTCCTTAACTTTGTGTAACTTTTTACCAACAAACGAAGGTTAAAAATTATCCTTCGGACCGCTTCAAAATGATTGTCTGATTTGTTCAGGTGACGTCCAATTTTATCTCAGTAAAGAGCAGTTGCAAACCCAGTATTGAACAACAGGGTGCGCTGTTGCACCTATGTTCAGTGGTGTACGGTAGTATTCTTTTTTTCCTTACCTTCAAGTCGTACTCCTGGCGGGTGTCTAGCGTTTCACTGCGCATGTCCGACTTGAGCTCGATGTCGTCTTTGAACGGCTGGTTGGACGGAGAGAAAGACACAGAGGGGAGAAACTAAACGGTCAAAAAAAGAAACAGGACGAAAATAAAACAAAATAAAAATAAAAAGCAAATTCAAAGGAAATTAATTGGAATGGAAATATAGGGGGGAGGGGGGATGTGACAAAGGGAAGTGGGTGAGTGTAGAAAAAAAACAAAACAGTTGGGAAATCAGGAGAGGAAATGAGAAAAAAAAAAGAAGGAATTCAGTTATTCAATGAGTTTGTTCGCTTAACACATTGAAACACATCAGTTCAATTCCAGTAGGTTTACCTCCCATCTCAATACACCCACACACACACGCTGAACATACGTAAAGCCCCCCCACCCGCCCCTTCACCGCTGGGTCTGGTTGTCATGACGACTCACCGAGTACATGGCTTTGACCATGCGTGAGGCGGTGGACACGCTGCCAGAGTCCTCCTCCAAGCTGTGGGTCTCCTTGTTGATCGTCTCCACCTTGATGTCTGGCTTACCCAGGGTGACCCCGCGGCGACCTGGAAGAGAAACACACACACGTTGAAAACAAACACACACACACACACACATGCACACACACACGCACACACACACACAGGGCAACATCGGTGTCGTGAGGCGGGCGAGTTCAGAGGCTAAGCGTTTTCCATATGGGTTTGCTTAAAATTTGTTTTTGTGCTTGTGAGTTCTGACCATAGTAGCAGAGAGGTGGAGAGGTCAAGAAATTTACAAGTAGGCAAACCTAACTTTATATATTTTATCATTTTCGCAGTAACAGACGCTTGATGTACTGGCATCTTCAATGCAACTCTGAAACGATGGTAACACTGAAGCCCTAAGATAATATTTTATGAAAAATATTAGGCCCAGTTCCCCGACAAAGGGAACTGGGCTTTGCGATGACGTCACCAGCCAAACCACTACCAGCCTCCGCCACCAGGTATCGCTGTTTCCACCTTAAACACCAAACAGACTTAATGAAGCGCTAACTCCGGTGGGACTCACTGCCTTTGCGCTGGCGGTAGAAGATGAGCACGAGCACCAGCAGGCCGAGGAAGAAGAGGATGGTTCCGCCCACCGTCGCAGCGGCAATAACCCCGACCGGAGGGTCCTCTGAAGTAAGAGAGAGAGAGAGAGAGAGAGAGCAGTCCGTGTAAAAATAATTTACGAGTTAAACTATGCATCTAACTTATCATTAGAAAAACAGACAAAAAACAACAACAACAACAACAACAACAACGATCACAGAAACAACCATCCAACCAAAGCACAAAACAAAGAAACAACGCCCAAAGAGCACAGCAACAACAACAACAACAACAACAAATCAAACAATGCCCAAAGAGCACAACAACAACGACAACAGCAGCCAGCTCAGCCCCGGCCCCGGCCCTGGCCCCGTACCCTTCTCCTCCAGGCTGATGATCATGGTGCCGGGCCCGAAGGCGTTCCAGGCGGTGCAGTTGTAGGTGGACAGGAAGTCGGCCTCCATGATGTTGTTGATGGTGAGGGTGGAGAGCACCCCGGCGCCGTCGCCCGCCGGCCGGCTCTGCTCCACCGTGTAGCGCTCCAGCAGCGTGCCGCGCTCCTTCTCCCACACGTTCTCCTTCCACGCCCACACCTGCACACACACACACACACACACACACACACACACACACACACACACACACACACACACACACACACACACACGCACACACACACACACAGACACATGTGGTTACACACACAGGTCACACCTGCACACACACATTAAAGGCACAAATGGAAATATACATACAGGTTCTTAGAATCGCACAGACCTATATAGTATGTATGTATCCATGCATACAGAAACAGACGTACACATACATAAAACATAAGTGCACACACACATTTACACACACACAGAAACAAATGTACACGCAGTACACCCAGACAAGTTCATAATTCTATATTATGCACATACATAAATAGATACATACATACAAGCATGCATACATTGGTTCATATTCACATGCATATAGGTCCACTGCATGTGTATATGAACCTACACACGCTCACATACACACACACACACTCACACACACACACCACAGACGCACACACACGTCATCTTTACATGACATTTAGCATCTAATAAAGAAATGGTGCCACGCTGTTCTGTGTCAGCTAGAGGCAACAACAAGTAGATCAGAAATAACATGTGTGACAAGCACAACACACACACACACACACACACACACACACACACACACACACACACACACACACACACACACACACACACACACAGCCCCCCTCCCCCCCCCACACAACAGCATGCACATAGCGCACACACAATCAAAGGTCTCCCATCACTTCCTGCATGGTGTAGCAGATTACTGCCAGGCTGGGTGTCTGTGTGTGTGTTCATGTATGTGTGTGTGTGTGTGTGTGTGTGTGTGTGTGTGTGTGTGTGTGTGTGTGTGTGTGTGTGTGTCTGCATGTGTGTGTCTGTGCATGTGTCTCTGTGCGCACGTCTGTGTTGGTGTGTGTCTGCATGTGTGTGTCTGTGCATGTGAGTTTGTGTGTGAATGTGTGTGTGTGTCTGCGTGTGCATGTGTACATTTACGTGTGTGTGTGTGTGTCTGTGTGTTACGTGTGTGCGTGTGTTTGTGTGTGGTCGTTTTGGGGGGGAAGGGGTATTTCACCGAACACAGCTTCCAACAAAAGAAGCGTTAAAAGCGGCTGTATTATTCAGCAAGGCTGTCGCCGCGGCGACGAACTGCAGGGGGATGCTGTGGAGGGGGGAGGGGGGTAAGGTAGTAAGGGGGGGGGGGGGGGGGGTGTTGGTCTCGGTGGGGGTTATTTAATTATGGATGTCACCACATGTTTCCTATTATCAGGCCATTTTATCTCCCCGAGCTGGGGAGAGACCAGCGCCACCCAGCACGACCACAGCGTTTACTGGGACAAGCCCCCCCGCCCACCACAACCCCCCTCCTCTCTCACTCATTCATATTTCATGACCCCCCAACCTGCTTTACATGTTCGCTTTACTCCTCTTCTTCACCCTTCCATTTCACTCTCTCAAGCTTTTTATCGCCTTCCTTAGGACTTTTATACGTTTCGTTTTATTAATATATTCTTTTAATGCTTTTTTGGGTGTTTAATTTTTCATGTTTAGGATGGCGCTATGTCTGTGTGTTGGAAAGGGGGGGAGAGAGAGAGAGAGAGAGAGAGAGAGAGAGAGAGAGAGAGAGAGAGAGAGAGAGAGAGAGGGAGAGAGAGAGAGAGAGAGAGAGAGAGAGAGAGAGAGAGAGAGAGCGCGAGAGAGGGAGATGAGTGAGAGCAACATTAAGTGAGAGACAGATAGAGAAAAAAAGAGTGGGGAGGGAGGAGAGAGAGAGAGAGAGAGCGGTAGAGAGACCCCCAGGACTGCGCTGCTCCCTGACGCAGAATCTAAAAGCGGGTCGTCTTAATGTTGCAGCGTCTCCAGTGAGGAGGAGTGTGACAGGTGATATCGGAGCAGTATTTTAGGTTGTCATCGAGGGGGTGACTCAACATTTAAAAAAATAGAGTCATAATGATGTATCGCGGAGAGGGGAAAAGGGGAGAGGAGAGGACAGACGAGAGTTAAATATAGGCAGTTCTGTGTTTGAACCGAAACCCGTTTGCTCCCGGGTTCAGGGGTTGTCGGGCAAATGGCTGCCGTTTGCAACCCATGAATTATTTTGTGGAAAGTGAGGTTAAAAAAAAAGGAAAAAAGCCATATGCCGGGGTAAAAAATGTCTGTGACATTCATACATGAATTATTGGATTTTAAAATCCATACATTATGAATTTATGTCTTACCGCTATGGATGACATTTTTTATGAATAATGATTGAGAAAAGAAAAAGCATAGTGGTGAAAGGTTCAAATAGGATCAAATAAGTCCTGAATTAAATTGTATATTATAATAGCTTTTGGTCTTTAACGATATTGTTAGATACAATATATATAATATATAGTATACAAGTACTATAATTACTATACTATTCTTTATTCTTTTTTATAATGTGTTTTTGTTCAATGAAGTGGCAAAACAATCTTTTGAATGCTGAAATTAAAAAAATTAAAATATTCATAAAGATGTCTTCCTTTGTCTACTTACAATCTTGTCGGGCGGGGGGGTGCTGGCGATGTAACATGTGACCTCTCCATGCTCCCCCCTGGCGGCAAACTGGACTGGATCACTGGAGATGATGGGGGGGCCTGGACACACAGAGCAGGGGTCCCAGGTTGGTTTAAACACTTGTATATCTCCGTACTGGGACATATATCTTAAAGCTACAGTATGCAAGATTTGATGTCGAAGAAATCGTTCAAACAAGAACAAAAGAATGACTGACGGGTCGTGACCTCATTCCACAAATTGATAAACACAACGGAGGCTCTCACAGGGAGACCGTCCACATGACAATCAAACGACGTGCTAACACTCATGCAGAGCGCTTTGTCTCAGTGAGTGCAGAGCACTCAAGACTTAACTACCAAGTCCCCAAACTCTCTTTTAATTGTGTTTCAATGGTGTGCTTTTGTTTGTATTCTGCCCTGTTGGCTAGGTCTCTCTTGGAAAACAGATTAAAATATAATCTCACTGAGACTTTTACCTGGTAAATAAGGTTTAATAAAAAGAAAAAAGACAGGGACTAGACTGATCTACAGTTCCAAAATCAACCTGCTATGATGTTGGAACTGTAGATCCACACAGGCTGGACCCTACAGAAACATGCAGATATTATGGGCTGTCTGACCGTTGACGGTGAGGGTGACCTCCGTCTCGCCCACCCCGATGCGCGGCACGATGGCCTTGCACACGTACTGGCCCGCGTCCGCCTGGCTCACGGACTTCAGGTACAGCAGCTGGTTGTTGCTGAGCACCTGGCAGGGGGAACAGTACCGACAACAACAACACAAAACACAACAGCTCAAGAGCGCTGAAAACCAGATCGTCACGCACGCCACATCACAGAGACACACACACGTCACACACACACACACACACACACACACACACACACACACACACACACACACACACACACACACACACACACACACACACACACACACACACACACACACACACACACACACACACACACATAATTCTATGTATTGTGCAGGATGGTCAGGTGGTGAGG
>NC_079428.1:8854038-8856528 GCF_026213295.1 Gadus chalcogrammus | reverse complement strand
GCTTGGAACGTGGTTGAGGCAAGGTCATGAGTGAGTGTGGCCACACGATGCACATAATGTTGCCAAACTGTGTTGCTTTTGGTTTAACCAACAATTAGAAAGAACAGATTGTACCTTCAGTTTTCAGATAACAAATGGTTCAAATTCTGCAAGATATTCTACAGCATGTAACAAATAAATAAACAACCCAATGGCGCAGTCAGCAAAGAGCATTTATTTTTCCAACCCAATTACAGTGCTTTCGCTACTTTCTCTTCAAAATAAAAGCGCACCCCACCAGAGTTGAAGGAGCTCTTTGTGACGAGAGGCAACAGTGGGAAATGCGGTCTTTGTTCCGGGAAAGAACTACAGCTGTTCCCAAATTCCACACTGGAACATTAAAGATCATTGTGGGGATTCAGTGGGGTTTTTGACTGGGGGAATTGGGAGTATTAAATATTAACCTGACCTTGGGAGTTAAAAATAGATTATTTTCTATCCATTAACTACTCCTTGTTGTTCTATAAACCTCTCTCTGTCGCGTCTCTCTCCCTCCCATCTCGCTCTCTTTCAGTCTCTCACCCGTGTCTCTTTCTTTACCTGGCTCTCTCTTTACCTGTCTCTCTCTCTCTCTACCTATCTCTAACTGCCTAATTTTCTCTCCGTCTTGTGCTTTGACTCTCTCGCTTTGTCTCTCTCAATCTGTCTCTGTCTCTTGCCCTATGTCTTGCTTTATCTGTCGTTCTCTCTCTTTACATGACTCTCTCTCTCTCTCTCTCTCTCTCTCTCTCTCTCTCTCTCTCTCTCTCTTTCTACCCGTCACTCGCTCTCTATGGCACTCACTACACCAACTGCTGTCTCTCTCTGTAGGCCTACCTGTCCCTTTCTCTCTACCCATCTGTCTCTCCATTCCTCCTTCTCTGCATCAAGGCTCACGTTATGAAATGCTGGTAAAGTCCCTAGCGACACAGAACCCCTTTGGCCTTTTTACTTTTATCTTGACCTGGACTAACTCTGCTGTCCTTAAACCTTGGCAGTAATTTACCAAGAGGCCAAAGAGTGTACGAAACAAAGCCGGGAGAACAGCACACCACGGAGAATGGGACCTTGTGAAATGCTCTGACGTACTCTTGGATAAGGAAGGTTTATAAGGACAGGGAACTATCAACAAGTGACTCTTTGGGAAAGCACCCGGTTTGTTGTCCTATTATTTGACAGTATTTACGGTGCAAGAAGATGGTGTTTGATGGTGGTTCATGATGGTATTTGTGGTATTTGATGGCCACAGAGTCTGAGAATTGCTTGCGGGGAAGTGACCAAGGCGAGACGAGGAAGGAGGAATACAATGTGAAACGTGGACCCATCATTGACGAGCGATAGGATGCAAGAAATATGGCGTTTTTGTTAAAGGTCACAAGCGGTGTGATGTTTAGTTTGCAAAACGACCCAGCAAAGCAAGGGTCTCTTGCTCTCTACCTGGCTCCCCTCTATCACTCTCATTCTCTCCCTCACCATCTTTTTCTGCGGCTCTCTCGGCCTCGTTCGGCCAGAGAAACGAGAGACACAAAGCAAAGAAACACAGTGACATCATCAGAGCCAGCCACATTCCTGCGGGGGGAGGCGGGAGGGAGGGAGGGAGGGAGGGAGGGAGGGAGGGGAGGAGGGGGGGAGGGGGTCCTTGTGGCGGGGGATGGGGGAATGTGTGGTGCTGGAAGGGAGGAGAGGAGGGGGGAGGAACTTTTAAGGGGTTTGCAGACCCCTGCTCCCCCCCAAACCCTCTCATCTACACCCTCTCCCCATCGAAAAGAAACAGCAGCCTCTGTGTGTGTGTGTGTGTGTGTGTGTGTGTGTGTGTGTGTGTGTGTGTGTGTGTGTGTCTGTGTGTCTGTGTGTTTTCACCCGAGAGGATGGTTAGTTGGATGCAGTCTGCCTTTGTGTTTGATTTTATTGGTGTGTTGTTCTGTAGTCATAGCTGAATTGCATGTGCATTAACGCATGCGAGTGTATCTTTTGTGTCCGTCCATGTGTGTGCACAATGCGTGCGTGCGTGCGTGCATGTGTGTGTGCATACAGTACAATGACACCCATCATGTGCCTCTGCTGACCCTGTCTCCCTCTCTCTCCCCCCTTTCCTCTCCCTCTCTCTCCCCCTCTCCTTTCTCTCTCTCTCTCTCTTCCCCGTCTCCTCTCCCTCTCCCCTCCCCCTCTCCGCTCCCTTTCCTCTCCCCCTCTCCTCTCTACCTCTCTTCCCCCTCTCCTCCCCCTCTCTCTTTTCCCTCTCCTCTCCCCCTCTCCTCCCCCTCTCTCCTCCCCCTCTCTCCTCTCCCTCTCCTCTCCCCCTCTCTTCCCCCTCTCTCTTTTCCCTCTCCTCTCCCCCTCTCTCTTTCCCCCTCCTCTCCCTCTCTCCTCCCCCTCTCCTCTCCCTCTCTCTTCCCCCTCTCCTCTCCCCCTCTCCTCCCCCTCTCTCCTCTCCCTCTCTCTTCCCCCTCTCCTCTCCCTCTCTCCTCCCCC
>NC_079428.1:8799038-8851538 GCF_026213295.1 Gadus chalcogrammus | reverse complement strand
AAAGAACGTTCCAGAACAAAAACCCTCAGCAGCCTCAAACAGAAGCCTGTATTGATGCATTGTCAAGTCAAGTGTATTTGCATAGCCCTTCCTCTCTGTGACAGTCTCAAAAGGCTTCCCCGGCCTGCCTTACACGACAACACCCCTCACCCACAAGCCCTCTGAGAGCAGAGGAAATCCTGCCCTGGAACCCACAGGGGAGAACCACGAGAAGGAACCGACAGGGGACCCACGAGAAGGAACCCACTGGGGACCCAAGAGAAGGAACCCAGGGGGGAGACCCAAGAGAAGGAACCCATCAGAGGGAACCCTCCTTCCAGGGACCGCGTGGGGGTAGAGTGGGTCCACGACAGGCAGACGCAACGGACGGGACTACGACTGAAGCAGTCCTAGTAAAGCGAACTCAGCGAAACAGAGGTTGGTATAAAGTGTTGGATGTCGCAGAACCATGCCACCACCACAACCACCACCGCCCTCCCAGCAATGACAACAAGTACCGGACCCACAAGCCGTTCATCCAACTGAACCGTGCTTGGGTCCATCCCTCAGTGGATCCAACACGAGTGTTACTGTGGTGAGTGCAGTTAAACCGCTCTGATCATGTCCTAACCCTACTCTTAAAACAACACCCTGGTCATCACACATCCATCCAGCTGTGTGATGGGCAGCTCAGCCTCCCCACTGGATCCACAGTCCACTGGCCCGTGCTGGTATGTGGATCGGTCTTTCCCAGTCTGGGTGGAGGCTTCCATTGAAGCTGTGCCATCATTTAGGGGACCGATTTTGAAATGGCTGGTATGGCCGATCCACATCACAACGGGTGGTCAGCAAGGGACCCTTCAACCGGATATACTCTTCATCCCCCTGAGGACTTCATAGACCTCAACCCCCTGTCAGATTCCGGCTGCTCTTCCAGACACTCTTATAGTATTATTATTATGATTATTATTGTTGCAGTATTATCATTGCAGTATAGCATTGCCTGAGGTTCAAGAACCCCGTTGGACGTCTAAGAGAAAGATCAAGATGGATGCCAGCTTCAACAAAATAGAAAGGGTTAAAAAAGCAATGGTGCTCCAAGAACCCAAAGCCTTAATGGCGGTAATCAACGTATTCATTCCCAGCTTTCAGTTCCCTGCCTTTTTCTGAACGGAAATGAGAACCGGGTGAAGGTGAGGCAGAAAGGTATCGAATCTTTGAAAACTAAAGCTGGTACAAAAGCCCCAATTGCCCCCCCAAATCGGTCCACCCCAACAGGAGAAAGGAACAAAGGATACCTCGGCTTTCGTATCGCTAAGACCCTTAAAACTGACGACAGCCACTGAGCAGTGTTAGCTCGCGGGCTGTGCTAATGACCGTCTTCCCAATGGTAGCAATTAGCTCCCCCTTGCAATTTAAAGGGAGTGAAATAATGTTTAATTCATCCTACAAAGAAATTAAGGCACTGCTCGTTGTTTTGAAAAAAAATACAATGGATGAACGTGATTATCTTAATCTTATTCTGGAAGAATTTCCACTAGAAACTGGAAGATTTCATGACTGCATTTATTTAGAGGGAGAATGTTAAAGCATACAGCGTTAACATACAGTAACATTCAAAACAATGACACATAATCCATGTTATCCTGCCCCCATTGAAAACATGTGACTTCCCCCATCATCACACACACACAGACACACACACACACACACAAAAACACACACACACACACACACACACACAAACTCCCCCTCCATCCACACAACATGACATCATCGGGTCACCAGGCTTCCGCATGCGACCGGCGGAAGGTCTGAACCCCTGACGTCCACACACAGTCTACCTGTAGGCATCCCTGAGCGAGAAGCCACAACCCCCACCTGCATCTGAACCAGTGCACTGTCGGTCGTGTTGGACGATAGCACGTGCTAAACGACCGAATGTGTGAAATACTCCCGAGTGCCTTCGGTGGTGTGTTGTACCACGCTTGGACGCTGGCACCGTGTCTAAACAAGGCAGCAGACCTTTCAAACCTGAGCAAAACCCACCCTCTCTGGCTGAGAGAGACAAAGACAAAGACTGCCATGGGAAGAGGGTGGGGGGGAGGAGGGCTGGGGGGGTGCTCCATACCTGGACGTCCAGCTCCGTGTGTGAGGTGGGGGGTGGGGGGCTGGAGGGTGGGGGGGGGGGGGAGACTCACATGCAAAAGGATGGTCGAGTGCAATGACATCATCCTTTCCATGCCTTATCCTCTCTCTCTCTGAACACACACGCCCCCTCCCTCGCTCCCTCGCTCCCTCGCTCCCTCCCTCCCTCCCTCCCTCGGTCACTCGCTCCCCCGCCCAACCACCTGATTAGTGCAAACAGCTCGCCATGCTGCCGCCGCCACCGCCGCCGCGCACCTGCACACGCCGAGGTAGACAAAGACAGGGGCGAGATGTGTGTGTGTGTGTGTGTGTGTGTGTGTGTGTGTGTGTGTGTGTGTGTGTGTGTGTGTGTGTGTGTGTGTGTGTGTGTGTGTGTGTGTGTGTGTGGCGGCCGTCCTCCTTTGTGTACAGAGGGACGTGAGGGAGGGAGGGCGAGAGACATAGAGAGACACTCGCCGCCCTTCTCAAACAGGTAGCCGCGGCACCAAATTACAGTGATTTTCCCCCCCTCTCTCTCTCTCTCTCTCTCTCCCTCTCACTCTCTCTCTCTCTCTCTCTCCCTTTCTCTCCTCCGCTGCTTGTATCCTAGCAACCGACGACCGTGTGATTAGCATAAACCAATGAGCTCTACCTGGCACCCCGCAGGTGCCGGGGAACGGCTCGGGGTGCGCGCGCACACCACTGCTGCGTTCTGTTGCAATAGCACGCATGTACAGTGCAATGCACTGGGGGTGCAGAGACACACACACACAGACACACACAGAACACACAACGTGTGTGTGTGTGTGTGTGTGTGTGTGTGTGTGTGTGTGTGTGTGTGTGTGTGTGTGTGTGTGTGTGTGTGTGTGTGTGTGTGTGTGTGTGTGTGTGTGTGTGTGTGTGTGTGTGTGTCGCTGCATGGGTCGGAGGTGGCCAGATGAAGGGGGATAGTTGAAGAAAGAAAATCATGAGAGACAGAGGGATATTAAGAGGCAGAAAGAAAGAGAGCGAGAGAGAGATAGCGACTAAGTTAAGACAATGAATGGCTGCCCATTCCCCCTCTAGAATCACTACAGCATGGTAGCCTGGCTGTTTTTAAAACGAGGAGTCCTTCACATGCTGGGAGGGGAGGTTGGGTGGGGGGGGGGGTCTTGCATATAGAACCGCGGTTGGTCAGTGGCTGTCATTCCCATCACGTCCTCGCGCTCTCCCTCGTCTGAATAAAGCCTCTATAGGTTGTGATACGCAAAGGTCATTCATTTGGACACTCTCGCGCGCACACATGTCGTAGTGCTCCCCGCGTACACGCGGAGACACAGCGCCCTGGTAGAAGAGGCTGTAGGACACGGGGCGCGCGGTGATCCATTACTGCGGTGCATAATGACATGTGAACCGCGAACATACGCTCACACATGCACTTGAGGTGATCCCTGGCTGCGGTCGAGATGACAATACCACCCCCCACCCCCCCCCACACACACATAAACACACATGCACACACACACAAACACTAAAAGAGCCTGTTCCTCGTACATCACGCGCACGCACATGCATTCTCCCGTACACACACGCACACGCACTCGCACACTTCTGAGCTGAAATGTCAAGGTGGGGTTCTTCTGATGGATTCATGAACACACACACGCACGCGCGCGCGTACGCACACAACGTAAATAAGAATAAGGCGCCATCGGTATGGACGGACATCCCGGCGCGTGTGAGAGTGACACATCCTACAAAAACGCTTTGGGGGTCTTACCGGTCTGAGAAGTCACCGCCAAACTAAGCAGCAGCAGCAGCAGCAGCAGCAGCAGCAGCAGCGGCGGCGGGCTCTGCATGGTTCAGCCGACCAGGGTCTCCGCTAGCTCCAGCCTCCGTGCGGACAGCATCCAAACACCCCGCGGTGGTTGTAGTCGCTCAGCCGGTCGGCCGGTCGCTCACGGTAACGGTTGTAACAATATTCCTCGCACCGTCGTCGTTTCACCTCCCCCCCGCCACCCCACCCACTTCACGGTATCTCCAGTGGTGGTGATGGTGATGGTTTACGGTGCTGGTCTGCTGTCGGAGACCTTCGGCGGCAACGCTCTATGTTTTGGGGTTTGAATCCATTTTGTTCACCGCTGGCTTGTCTCTCCGTCGCGGCTCTTTTCTTCTTCTGCTGACCGCTCTTGCGTGCACAGTTCCTGGGTCCGTTTTCTCATTAGCGGCGCATTCCTCTCTCCCTCTCTCTCCCTCCTGTCTCTCCCTCTCTGTCTCGCGCTGTCCCTCTCTACTCTTTCTCTCTCTCTTTCGCTCGCTCTCATGACGTCAGCAGCACCGCTGCTCGGCCCACTTTCCTCTCGCCGCGCGAGCTGCTCACACACCGAGGGGCTCACACACACAGAGGGGCTCAGTCGAGCAATAAAAGGCCAGCGGGCCTAATGTTAAGAACAAAAACAACAACAAAACTACAACGTGTTGATTTCAGAGGTTGCTGTGTGTGTTTGCATGCTTGATGATGTCATGTCCTCCTCGAATTGAAATGTAAAGCTCTTTGTTGTTTAAAGCATTTTACACATTTTACTAAAAGAAAATAGACCTAGGCATGATATGTGAAGAAAAAATAAATATCAAAGAATTAATATTTTTGCCGTTATCTTCTTCCTAATGACGTATGTTGTCATCCAACCGACAGTGTTTTCGCCTGTAGCTTAGGCGCGTTTCATCCTCCGGTTCATTCAACACAAAGGCGGTGAGACGTTGTGTTAAGGCGCCCTCTTGTGGTTGATATGCTCTACTGCTGCACTACACATTCTGTGTTGTGGCGCCCTCTGATAGCCAATATGCTATACTGCTGCAACACACGTTTAATGTCCTCCCAATAGGAACGAGAACAGGGCTTCACGGAATTTAGATGTAGCGCCGTCACATTCGCCCTCAATCCATCCATCAATCCTTTCTTACCAACTATCATATTTATATAAGGTAATAATAAATATAACCTACCAATCATCAAACCGTTTAGGTCATGGCAATATTGATGCACAAGGTAGCCTACTTTAAATTAGTAGGCTATATATAGTATATATGGTGTTCTTGGTGTATGTGTAGTCACTAACATTAAATAGAATGTGCTTTATTTAATGTTATAATAACATTAAATAAAATACAAATAGTCTGTATAACTTCTGTCAATGTGCTATTTTGTACAATCCAGTGCCACATGAGACATTTGTAATTTGTAGTATGATATAACCAACATTGCTAACACATGTATCTAATCAATTTGCAGGTATTTAAAGGCTACACATTATGCTACATGTGAATAAAGCAGGCTAACGTCACTTCAAAAAAAATGGGACCTCCGATGTATATTTACATGCATTCCTCCTGTGTGTTGTGATTAACTTCTGAAAATGACGAAGCCATCCTCGTCTTTATACATTTTCGTACATGTATGCTAAAAAATATCCACACAGCTGCACAATGGCATACAGAGTGACCCATCTCTGCCGGGACTCGAACCCGGAGCCTCTGGATTAGAAGTCCAGCGCGCTATTCCATTGCGCCACAGAGACTGCGCCAGATAAAAATGGATGGGAACGCTCTAGATTGTTATATCACCGCTATGCTCCCCCCTTCTGTATCCCCTCAGCATCAGGACCACTCTCAGCCGACATTTTGGTTAAATTCCACGACCGACCGCCAGATGGCGCGGTTGGACCGTCGGTGCACTCGGTCGACGGTTTGAGCTGCATGTGAGAGCGAGGGAGGGCCGCATATTTGCACATGGAAAGTAATCTATTTCTGTCGTATATGGTGTTATTGTTATATATATGATTTGAATCGAATGTCTTGTCACTTACTGAAATAAGTAGTTTGATTTGTTTTATTGACATAAACATTTACGCGCAGACATTTGGGACCGAGTAAACTGCCCCACCGGGCATTTGTTCCTAATCTGTCCCTGTCACGTTAGGCAAGGGTTAATGAAGTAGACAGAGCTGCAAACAATTTTTCTCTTGAACCGGAAGTCATCAGTGTCCCCCCTAAACGGGTCCGTGCAGCAACATACATTCTTTACACAACATCTCCCCCTCAAGTAAAAAATCCCTTAAATAACGAACAGGGTTCACTGTTTACACTCGAACAGTTATCTCAACATATATAACTATATATAACCTAAAGCTTATTATTGTAGGTTCCTTAGTAACACTCTTGTAATGTATCACATAAAGCACAAAGCTGTAAACATAAACAAAAACTTAAACCCTCTTACAGGTATCACATAAAGCATAAAGCTGTGAACGTAAACAGAGAACTTAAACCCTCCTACAGGTATCACATAAAGCATAAAGCTGTAAACATAAACAGATAACTTAAATCCAAAAAATTCACAACTTTTCACTGTTTTTTCTCTTCACCAGCTCATAGGTGTCGTATGTGTGTGGCTCTTTGATTCCCTAGTAATGTCAGTGGGTGTGTCTGGGTTACCTGGATTTTGGCCTGTATCAGGTGTTTCCTCTGTGTCTGGTGTTGTCTGGGAAGAAGTTGCGCTGGGGAGTAGCCACTCTCCAACGGTGTAGCCCGATATGTCTGTTGTCCATTGTCAGAAACGACAGTCTCTGGTGTTCCATGGCGACCGAAAACATCCTTGAGGGCAGCTACAACAGTCACAGCTGAAGCTACCTTGAGACGGGCTACCTCTATGTACCGTGAAAAATAGTCCACCACAAGAAGATATGTCTCATTTTCCCAGAAAAACAAGTCTGAGCTGACTCGTTTCCAGGGTCTATCTTGCACAGGTGTGGTCAGCAACAGTTCTCGCTGTTCTGCCCTATGCAGTTTCCCACCATCTGACTGATTTGGACAGACAGTCCTGGCCACCAGACTGACTGGCGGGCCCTTGCTCTGCATTTTCCATCCCTTGGTGCCCATGTCTCTTGTCACGTGGGATCACAATCCTTTGGCCTCTGAGAAGTAGCTGTCAAGTCAGTGTGATGTTACCCTTTTCAGGCTAGAAGGGGGCCAGCTCTGGGGGGAGCCTATGTCTTTCTGGCCACCCCATCTCACAGTACCTGATCAGCCTCGGACAGAACGGGTCGGTTTTCTGTCTCTCAATAATTTTTTTCAATCTGGGCTCTGTGGCAGGAAGACTCTGAGTGACCGGATCCACGAACACGGTGACCGCAGCCTCGTTCTCTCTTTCCTCCTGTGTGAAAGTATGCTGTATAGGGGTCCTTGACAATGTGTCAGCAGTTATCAAGCTTTTACCCGGCACATGTATAATGTCATAGGTAAACCTCAGCAGCCTCAGTCTAAATCTCAGCACTCTCAGGGGATATTCGTCGAGAGCCTTGGTGCTTAGCAATGGCACTAGTGCCTTGTAGTCTGCCTCTAATCTGAATTTCAGTCCGATGAGATAGGAGGACAGACGCTCACATGCCCACGTAGCTGCCAGAGCTTCTTTCTCTATTTGTGCATAGTGTTTTTCGGTATCAGACAAACCTCTCGAGATGAACACAATGGGTCTCCATGTTCCATCTGGCTGCTGTTGAGTTAGGACCCCCCCTAGTCCAAACGATGAGGCGTCCGCCGACACGCACGTTTCAGCTGTCGGTGAGTATGCAGCCAACACCTGTGTGGAACTCAGTTCTGCTTTGAGCCTTTGAAAGGCCTCCTTCTGTGGCGCTTCCCAACACCACTCGTTCTTTCCACATAGCAGGTCTTGGATCGGGCGTGTATAGGATGCAAGATGGGGCAAAAACTTACTGAGGTAATCGGCCATTCCTATCACTCTCTTCTTCTGTTGGTGCAGGCATCTCTTGTATTGCTTTAATCTTTCCTGGGTCAGGTGTCACCCCGTCCACAGTGACACAATGGCCCAGAAACATCATGCTGTCTTTTGCAAACTCACATTTTTCCCCATTTAGTGTCAGTCCCTCTTCCTTCAGTTTTCGTAGGACCTGACGCAGTCTCTCATTGTGCTGGGTCTAGTTCTCGCCATACACAAGTATGTCACCTGCGTGACACACTGCACCCGCGCATCCTTCCAGCATCTGAAACATGCGACGCTGAAAGTGTTTGACAATGGGATCTGCCAGAAGCCCGACGCGGCATCCAGCTTTGAGAAGATTTTCGCCCCAGCGAGCATTCCCAGGGTATGATCTACGGATGGGAGAATCTGTCTCTCTCTCAGAACCCACTTATTTAAGTGTGTTAAGTCCACGCACAGCTGTATGTGGGCAGCTTTTACTTCTTCGCCACCTACAGAGTTTGTTATGTACGATCAGTCAAGAACCCCCATGTTATTTCCCATTGACATTTGACCGATGGAACCAGGATCCTTGGAGGTGGGACTTATTCTTCAGAGGTCTATTGTTATTACAATAATTGTTTTCGGCCCGAAGTAAATGATTGGATGGCATACCTGCCTGTTTACCAGCCTGCGCGCAGACTACCTGTGCGCTCATTGCATACCCTAGTTTTTTTTTTTTTTTTACGATACCAAAAAAGTGCTTTGCTTGCTCAAGCAGCACCAGATGACACGCACAGCGGACACAAATGAACAAGTTTACACCTAAGAGATATTAAGAGAGTGCATGCACTCATCTCAGAGAAGTTCCCAACCGCTGCTTTGAATTTTGTTCCCCTTTTTAATATATAGGCAAGGCAAGGCAACTTTATTTATATAGCACTTCTCATAAACAAGGCAGACTCAAAGTGCTTCACATATAAAGATTTTCATATAAAGTTAAATAAAAATGTATTAATAGAAAAGAAAAAAGTGCAATTTATTTAAGATTTAGCAGAAAGCTAAAGCAAACATAAAAGTCTTCATTCTTATTTTAAAAATGGTCAGAGTTGGGGCTAGTCTTAAATCCTCAGGGAGTTTATTCCAGCTATTTGTTGCGTAGTAACTAAATCCTGCTTTCCCATGTTTCGTTCTTACTCTGGGGATAATTAACAGAATGGTCTCAGAAGATCCATAGAAAGCTTATGTAGTGGAATCGTATGAGTTAAATATTTTGGGCCTAAACCATGTAGGGATTTATAGGTTAGCAACATGATTTTAAAATCAATTCTCTGACCTACAGAAGCCAATGTAACGATTTAAGAATTGGTCTAATATGTTCAAATGTGTTGGTCTTTGTTATAACTCTAGCAGCCGCACTCTGAATAAGCTAAAGTATATAGCTCCAAACATAGCTGCTACCAGGCAGACTCTGCCTTTGTCACAGACAACTTGGCGCTTTGTCCGTCATGACGACTTGTCTGATCTGGATTCAGGCTTGGTGTCAAACCTGACGTTTTGTGGCTCCTCTTCCGGCGCAGGAACATACATCGCCTTATGAATCTGGTGAGCACCAAATATACTCACCAGAAATAAACAATAAATAAAGACATAAATAAATAACCAAGCTGGGTTGAACTCATCATTTCAAGTAAGATATTTGTTGCTTATATATATTATGTACATATATGTACATTTCCAAGTTATTGAAATGTATTGGATTTAAGCCTGTTCGATATAGGGTGAAAGCTAGGGAAGACATTTTGGCAAAACATTTTGGCAGACATTTTGGCAAAACACGAATGCTTCTAAAAGTTAATAACGACCCTAACTTTAATAGGGAACTACAGAAATATAGAAACATGTATAAAAACAAATCCACTTCGACTAAAAACAACGACCAACATTACGTCAACACGTTTAACCAATCTATTGAGCACCGTTATTCCATCATGTACACACCCCCCCGAGGCCGTCTCCCCTGGACTCTGCGTGGGTTTTGCGCAAGGCTCTTGAGCCATCAGCATTTCTGCTATCTGCCTGTTGCACAATTCCCACATCCTCCCCCTACCCTGTCCACCAACGCTATTCCGCCTCTACGTCCACATGAGGCCAGACTCTCACTCACTATCTGCGTTTGTCCCTGTGTATAGCAGGAAGCCGTACAGAGTTGCCCCTAAACACACAATGTGTCCGAGGGAGGTTCACGGTCACCGTTGGTGATGACGGTCAGCTGGTCAGCTGAGCACCTTCCACAACAGACCGTCTCGCTGTGCCTGAAAGGAACGGCGGACGATGGCGAAATGTTTTTTTTTGCAAAAATGGGAAACGTCAGATATAACGATTATTCTAAAAGAGAGATGTATACACTCCCACAGAGTTGATTTGACATACCTCCTGAAACATACAACTGCCACCACAAGGATTTCACCGCCCCTAGAATGAGGGTGCGGGCCAAGATCGGCGCCATGTGATGGTTTGGGTTTGTGTTTCCTGCAAACACCATTCCTTAACAGAATGGAAATGTCAATTCCAATTTACAATCACAATGTTTGCACAAAAAGACCGCAGATCGCAGCGACATCTCTCAATTTCTAAATGACTACAGACCGTTAAGATCCAAATATTAATCATAACATATACAGGCATTGCGGTGACTAAACTTCTTGAATAGTTATGCTATGTATAGAGACATGTTGGATGATGCATTTAGTATGATAAGATGGAGGAGAGACGGGTAGGCCGCACCGTACACTCTGTATGGCCCTGGGAGGCTCTCTCCATGTGTAGCCGAGCTAATTTTAATTTTGTTTTATTTTTTTATCATTGTTCATACCTTTTTTTATTGTGAACTCCACCAAAGATTGGTTCCTAAGTAAGTTGGTTTCGTTGTTTTCTATGGCATGCCTTTTGTTTCCCTGGGGAGTGGTTTGGCCTTGCACCTGTGTGTCTAGCGTGTCAGGGAGCGCTGATGCACGGAGCTGAGTGGAGAGAGATATCCCGGATTGTGTGTGACGCAGCTTCTCCTCAGCAGCTTGCTGAGGAGAAGCTGGAGATGGCAGACCGGGGTGATCCTCCCAAAATAAGGAGACGCAGGTGGAGGGAGTCGGAGGCCCGTCCCCAGAGGCTCTGGGAGCAGTATATTGCAGGTCACAGAGATCTGGCATCTTACTGGAAGGCTGTCAGCCGCAATGTTTTCCTGTAGGCTAAGGGAAAGGGCTTAGCCCTTCTTTTTTTCGAGAAAAGAGCTAGAAGTTTTCAGTTTTGGGCCTGTTACTCTTTAATTCGTCACTGCCGGATTCAGAATCTTAATGTGTATATATATATATATATTTTGTTCATGTTACCTGTAGGTGATGTTCCCGTTATTATTTTAATTAATATTATTAGCATTTTGTTTATTTTATTTTTTGTTATCTTGCAGGGGTGTAGTCATTTTTCAGACCTTTTTCTGGATGGGTTGCTTGCCTATGGAGTAGGAATACCATCTGCCTTCTTGAGATACCTATGTTGTGTTGTTCCTGTGTTCCCCCCCTGAAGTCCAATACAAGACTAAGTTCACAATTAAATATAAGCTTTGTAAATAAAGTGTGCCAGTGATTTTTCAATTCATCAGTGACTCAATAGTTTCAGTTCTTTAGCCTATTAACATGCATGGTTGTTGGATGTTTCTTTCTAATGAAGGTAGTTGTGTTCTTGTTCTGCCTTGATGTAGCCTATTGTATATATTTATATTTGTATAGCACTTTATATCTGAAACAAATATTTATACATTTCGTATAGCACTCATATCTGTAACAGATCTAATTAAACAAATTAAATGAAACGTTAATAGAGGTGAATGTATAATGACATTTTGTTTTAAACTCTCCACAAGGGTGCACAATACAATGGAGAACAGGTAGGATAATAAAAGGAAAAAGCTAAGCCTATATGCAAGACAATGTGATTGGGGTGGGAATATACAAACATGAGGAATCCTAGATTTAAAAAGCAAAATGAACTGCAAAGTAACCAGAAAGTGGCTGCTGTTCAAGGTGGGCCATGCGAAGGTAGGCCTGCTGGCCATGCTGAGAGTCTACCGTAAAGATTGATAGATTGCGTGGAACATAGGAACCTTTTTCAGAAAAAGGTTCCTATGTTCCTATGTTCCTATTGCTACAGGGGAACATAGGACCCTTTATGTCCTACCCTGGCTTTAATGGTATTGATCAATTTGATTGTTCAACTCCCAGAGCGAAATAAAGATGAGACACAGAGAGACACAGAGTCAGAGAGAGAAGAAGAAATCTGTAAAAACATATTTTGAAGATCCGTTGACGTCAAACCAAAGGATTACAACTTTAAACCTTGAATTCTTGGGGTTCCGGTTCCGCCATGTTGGAGTAGGCAGCGCGGCACCTCAGCTCCCGATAGTCAAGTTTGAAAATTCCCCTAAAAACTCTAACTTAAACCTTATAATACAGAATTGCTGAAATGAGTGGGAAGAAGAAGTCAAGGAGTCGGGAAAAACCGAATCAACACGCCGAAAATCACAGAGAACAGTGAAATGGAAGACATGCTTGCTGCATGCAAGACTGATCAAGACGGCCGCCATGAAAATTCAGGCGAGTCAGGCAATGAGGCCGAGACCCTCCCGGGCTTACAAATTATAAGCAAGGAGATAAGAGGGTTGAAATCTGAGATGAAAGAGCACTTTAACTCGTTTGGGGAAACTTTGAGACGTGACATGAAATCTGACTTTGTAAACTTTTATTCAACGCTGCACCACCGTGGGGTGAACGTTACCGTATAAACATCATTCCATAACAGCTCAAGAGAAGGACAGCATATTTGCACATGGAAGGTAATCTATTTCTGTCGTATATTGATATGAAAAACAGAGAAGCTTTAAGTTGAATGTCTTGAATAACAGTGATTTCCCTTGCTATGACCCTACTTTGGGTATTTAGCGAAAGATGGAATGCTTTTCAGAGCAATAATAATCTATTGAAAGTTGTGGCATCTATAGAAGCCTATTGGCTCTACAGTATTAACAATGTGGACATAAAAGCTAGGGTATGCAATGAGCGCACAGGCAGTCTGCGCGCAGGCTGGTAAACAGGCAGGTATGCCATCCAGTCATTTACTTCGGGCCAAAAACAATGATTGTAATAGCAATAGACCTCTAAAGAATAAGTCCCGCCTCCGAGGCTCCTGGTTCTGTCGGTCAAATGTCAATGGGAAATAACATGGGGGTTGAATGGTCGTACGTAGCAAACTCTGTAGGTGGCAAAGAAGTAAAAGCTGCTCACGTTTTGAACGACAGACTTTTTCCATCTAGATTCCACTTGGGTTTTGGATTGTCGATTTGTCGGTGCCGTTAAAGTAGCATTTATAATCGGTTACCACCTTAACGGCACCGACAATCCAAAACCCAAAGAACCAGGAGCCTCGGAGGACTTGCTTATTCTTCAGAGGTCTATTTAATAAATACCATACAAAAAAAAAAGTGATTTGCCTGCTCACGCAGCACCAAATGTTACGAACAGCGGTGACATCCGCCGTGCGTGATGTCACCGCTGTTCTCAACTGCTGCTTTGAATTTTGTTCCCCTTTTTATTATATAGCTCTAAAAATAGCTGCTTCCGGGCAGACGGCCTTTTTCGCAGACAACTTGGCGTTTTGTCCGTCATGACGACATGTCTGATCTGGATTCAGGCTTGGTGTCAAACCTGACGTTTTGTGGCTCCTCTTCTGGCGCAGGAACATAAATCGCCTTGTGAATCTGGTGAGCACCAATTATAATTCAGAGATAAACAATAAATACAGACATGAATAACCAAGCTGGGTTGAACTCATCATTTAAATACATTTTTAAAGTAAGATATTTGTTGCTTATATTTATGTAGATTTCCAAGTAATTGAAAAGTATTGGATATAAGCCTGTTCGATATAGGGTGAATGCTAGGGAAGACATTTTGTAAAAAAAAAATTGGCAGACATTTTGGCAAAACACGAATGCTTCTAAAACTAAGTAACGACCCTAACTTTGATAGAGAATTACAGAAATATAGGCATGATGTTAAATGTATAAAAACAAATCCACTTCCAATCAAAACTAAGACCAACATGACATCAACATGTTTATCCAATCTATTGAGCACCGTTATTCCATCATGTACACCCCCCCCCCCCCGAGGCCGTCTCCCCTGATCTCTGCGTGGGTTTTGCGCAAGGCTCTTGAGCCATCAGCACTTCTGCTATCGGCCTGTTGCACAATTCACACATCCTCCCCCTACCCTGTCCACTCTCTCGCTCACTATCTGCATTTGTCCCTGCGTATAGCAGGAAGCCATACAGAGTTGCCCCTAAACACACAATGTGTCCGAGGGAGGTTCTCGGTCACCGGTGGTTGACGGTCCACCTCTCAGCTGAGCACCTTCCACAACAGACCGGTCTTACCTTATTGTTGTTGTTCTTCAGCATGTCCGGGAGGAAGTCCTGAGGCGCTGGAACCTGCGGGAAGATGCTCTCGCTGTGCCTGAAAGGAACGGAGGCCGATGGTGAAACGTCGGATTTAACGATTATTCTAAAAGAGAGATGTACACCACTCCCACAGTTGATTTGACCTACCTCCTGAAACAAACAAAGGCCATCACCACGATTACAACCACCGCCCCTGGAATGAGGGTGCAGGCCAAGATCAGCGCCGTGTGAGGGTTTGTGTTTTTACCTGCGCACGCAATTCATTAACACAATTACAATTAGGGCATTTAGCAGACGCTTTTATCCAAAGCGACTTACATCAGTTAGTACACACATTGACAGACCAACGGCAGAGTCAACCATGCAAGGCGACAGCCAGCTCGTCAGGAGCAGTTAGGGTTAAGTGCTTGCTCAGGGACACATCGACACGCTAGGAGGAGCCGGAGACAACTGCTCTACCTCCTGAGCTATGCCGACCCAACACAATCAAAACGTCACTACCAATTTACAAACACAATCTTTGCACAAAAAAAAAGATCGCAGCAATATCTGTCTTGCAATTTTTAAATGACCACACTGTTAAAGGTTGGGTATGGAATTCGCTTTTCTGGCCATTTCTGCAAAATTACTTGAAATCCTTATCATAACCCACTTACAGCCACTGAGTTAGAAGTACTGACATGAAAATTAAACGAGTCAATCATCTGTGGAACGGGCAGGGCTCGAAAAACTCCAGCCAATGATTTCCAGAGCCACCGAGTTGCATTGGACAGTAAGTACGTCAATCAAACGGTCGTACTGCACTCCCCCTCCCCCGCGCGACCCCTTCGTGCATGTACTCAAAGCTCGTGACCCAGAGCAAGCTTCTGTTTGTTGTTATCCTGTGGTAGCTACTGGAGCTAGCTAACTAGCTAATGGCTCGCTCTCGCGCATCTGTGTTCGCTCGTGCATGATTGCGTGTCCATGTACTTGGAATGGGTGGAGTCAGAGTCAGCGTTGAAGGAGAGGGGGTAGGACCATTTGAGTTGTGTATTTTCAAAATCTGCTGGCGTTTCGCAAATCCCATACCCAACCTTTAAGATCTCTCATATTTATCATAACATAAACAGGCATTGCGGTGACTGAACCTCTTGAATAGTTATGCTATGTATAGAGACATGTTGGATGATGTATTTAGTATGATAAGATGGAGAAGAGACAGGTAGGCCGTACCGTACACTCTGTATGGCCCTGGGAGGCTCTCTCCATTCTTTTCAGGGTACTTGATGGCCTTCATGGTGATGTTAAAGGCACAGTGATCCAACAGCAGAACTTTGTGGTCGCTTACATGAGACATAGTCTGGGAGGGAACGGAAAGTTTAGACAGTTAGCATGTTGTCTCTGGGCCACATAGTGGCGGATCGGCTCGAATGCAGAATCTGCATTCAGTTGCCCCACTCAGCTAGCTTGGAACCGATATGGCCACTAGGTTTTGGGTTTCAAACCAATATGGCCGCTAGGATATGGGTTTCAAACCAGTATGGACGCTAGGTGAATGAAGCGGCTACACCCCGGGCATCAAAGAACAACGCAAGATGAAATGCCAACAAAGGCAAGGCCCTGGAAGGCAATAGTGATACGGGAGGTCCACAGAGCCACAGAACCACAAACCAAACCCAGCTCCGCCGGAGAGGACGCTAACAACGGTGGGGCCAACAATCGTGGTGCCAACAATGGTGAAGCTAACAATGGTGGTGCTACCCACGGTGGAGCTACCCACGGTGGAGCTACCCACGGTGAAGCTAACAACGGTGAAGCTACCCACGGTGAAGCTAACAACGGCGGAGCTACCCACGGTGAAGCTAACAACGGTGAAGCTACCCACGGTGAAGCTAACAACGGCGGAGCTACCCACGGCGGAGCTACCCACGGCGGAGGTACCCACGGCGAAGCTAACAACGGCGGAGCTACCCACGGCGGAGCTAACCACGGCGAAGCTACCCACGGCGAAGCTACCCACGGCGGAGCTACCCACGGCGGAGCTACCCACGGCGGAGCTAACCACGGCGGAGCTACCCACGGCGGAGCTAACAATGGTGAAGATAACAATGGTGGTGCTAATAATGGTAAGTAGGTAAGTAAGTAAAATGTATTCATAAGGCACATTTAAAAACAGTTTTCACTGGCCAAAGTGCCGTACATGGTGCCAAAAGGCATATAAAAGAACACATACCACATACATAGACAGTACATGAAAAACATAAAAATAAACAACTTATCACAAAAGGGGAGGAAAGGCCAGGGAGAGGAGGTGTGTTTTGAGCCTAGATTTAAAAATGGTGACGGAAGGAGCGTCTCGAATTGAAGGCGGCAGTTCGTTCTAAAGGCGGGGGGCAGCCACAGCAAAAGCCCTGTCGCCCCTCTGTTTTAACCTAGTGCGTGGAACGTGCAGAAGACCCATACTACCTGATCTAAGGGACCTGGGTGCTGAGTGGTGGTGGATGAGCTCTGTGATGTAGGGCGGGGCCAGGCCATTTAGGGCTTTCAAAAACCATAAGTACGGTTTTAAAATGAATTCTGTGCTGGATGGGAGACCAGTGGAGGGAAGCTAGGATGGGGGTTATATGATCCCGCCTTCTGGATCCAGTCAGCAGCCTTGCTGCGGAGTTCTTGACCAGCTGAAGGCGAGGGAGGAGTGATTTAGGGAGTCCTAGGTAAAGGGAGTTGCAGTAATCCAGCCGTGATGTGATGAAGGCGTGTATTACTTTTTCCAGATTGTGAAATGACAAATGGGGTTTCATCTTAGCATTGACTCTGAGCTGTTAAAAACTGCTCTTGACTACAGCAGCAATTTGCTTGTCAAAGCAGATATTCGAGTCGTAGATGACACCCAGGTTTCTGGTGTTGGGTTTAACGTAGGGGGAGAGAATACCTAGGCCGGCCGCGCGAGGGGCTTTAGATTTAGAAGGGCCAAAAATAATGTCATACTCACTTATGGTGATGCTAACAATGTCACCCACACACACCTCATTTAAATTTAATAATTCAAATTGGGCTAGAGCCGGATCCCAATTATGAGGGTCCCTTTTATTGCGACTGACACATTACACACACAGGTTGTGGTTGAGGGGCTCTGGCAGGAGAAGCAGTATGCTGAGGCCCTGTGGGTGAAGGAGTCACCTCGTTCACTCTCTTCCCACACTTTGTGTAGTCCAGAATGTAATCCCAGCCACCTGGTAGGTCTACGGGCGTCCATCTTATGGTGAGTTTGTTGTGGTCATAGTCCTCTTCTCCGGTCCAGATTACGGCAGGTTGCACTGCAGGAAGGGGGGGGGGGGGATTGTTATGACGGATATGAGAGAGCACCAACGGATAAGATGACTCCGTGCCTTTGGCAGGGTTGGTCTCATGCAACCACATTCGCACGCACGCACGCACACACACACACACACACACACACACACACACACACACACACACACACACACACACACACACACACACACACACACACACACACACACACACACACACACACACACACACACACACACACACACACACACACACACACACTTTAGCCAAGAATGCGCACAACTGTTCTATGCAGACCCAACGGATGACTGGGGCCAACCATCTATACACAAAGTGCCAGCGATAGCTTGTACATCTACCCACTAGTGGTCCTTTTCCACACACGTGCTGCACTCGGTCTGACTCGGCAGAGCACACCATCCCGGCTGGGGTTTACGTCTCCAGTACGATCGGGCTACACCTGTCTCCAGTCGATGAGACATTAACACGCACACACTTATAAGTGCTTAAGTTTATGAGAGACGTACACAATTACATCCTCCGTGATGAGTCCAGTTTGACGTTCTCCCGGCCGGTTCCCCCATTTTTGCTTACCTATCTCGAGAATTGATTGAGAGACAATTTATGTCTTGTTTGCTCGTCAATGACAATGTTCCACACAAATACCGAACTGGTAGACATCTTGTAATCGAAAAAGCAGTGTTTCCCCCAGCACTGCATGGTTAAGGCGGCCGCCTTGACAACAATAGGGCCCCGCCTTGACTACCAATGTATAAAAAAATATATATACATATTATGCATTAACAAAGTACAAAGCTCTCATAGGGAAAGAAAAACATACTTCCTCTAAGGACAAAAAATAAAGATAAATAATGCATCAGTAATACCGTTCAAAACAATAGTCGATCCATAAAGCTTTTTGAATGGAATTGAAACGGCAGCATCAGTTTGTTGTACATTTCATTGCGAACTGAAACCCTCACCAAAGACCGCAGGCCCAAGAGACAAAACTGAAAAGCAATCTGCTTTTTCTTTCGAAATGTGCAATTTGATCAGGAACAAGAAGTTTAAAGGAAGATGACGAGTTGGCGATTACCAAAGAACCCCCAAAAAGAAACACTGTCACATTTGTTTCTCAGAATATTAGACACACTTTTGAAAATGATAATGACATAATGAGGAAGCAAAACTATTTTTTGTGTGTCTGTGAATGTGTGTGTATCTTTATCCGTGTGTGTCTTAGGTGGGCAGTATTTAACGACGGACTGCTAAACCTCCACCTACTGTGTTTTGACGGACTTGTCTCAAAGGTGTTCCTGGCCAGGGTGCCGTCGACGGTGCTGTTGAACAGGAACCAGACAACGCGGCAGCTAAAGCCATACTCAGAACTACTCCTAAAGGATTTACAAGGCAGGTCGTTGTGCAGGACGCAGCCCGTCCTGCTGCCGTTGGCGTCGGTTTGGTACACGGGACACTCCACTAGGTCAAAGGTCTCGGCACAGTTTCCCTTTGGTTTGGAGGCGAATATACCCCCCGTCCTGGGAGAAAACATTCATATTCAATCATTTCAACTTTTAGTTTTGAATCTTGCTGAAAAGAAAACATGGCCGTCAGTCCAAAAACAACAACAAAGCGACATCATGTTATGGAGAATGGCTATAAACAGTATGTATACAGTGATACTGTACAGTATGTATAAGCATGCAGTGACACAGTATGTGTATCCATATGGGGTAAGCCTCCACTAACGCCCTTAACTAGGATGGATTCACTTCTGACCCCGCCCCCCATCCTCCAGCTTTTCCAGCCGCTGGCATAAACAGGAAGTGGAGTAGTGAAACACCATACCAGTAGTACAAGTGGACGTCCGCTACTTGCTGGGCAGGCCGCCAGGTGCAGTTAAGGGAGGTTCTGGAGTGAAGAGCGCACTTGAAGTCCTTGACTAGCTCTGTCGTGTGAAAACACCCACACGCACCCACACACACACACACACACACACCCACACTATTATTTTCTATTGGGTTCTATTCTATCATATTCAGTTTCACTCTGTTCTGTTGCATATATCTCCACATACCTATATCCAGTACACTACACACGGATCCAAAGGTAGACCCCAAAACCACACACGCACACGCACACACACACACAAACACACACACACACACACACACACACACACACACACACACACACACACACACACACACACACACTAGCATCACCAGCATAGCTCTTGTGCCCTGGAGGCTAATACAGCTGTGAGTAGTGCACGTGGTCGACGGCATCGCCGCGTGTGTGCGATTCATTACGGTTAATCCAGGGGGGAGACAAGGGGCTACCTGGGAAGGTCAGGTTGGTGAACACTGGCGGACTTCTCCGGTCCCCACAAATGGCAGACAGGTTGGACTTCAGCAGCCCCCCCTGCATGGCGTCGTAATCGTACCTCAGGGTGTCCCTCAGGATGTCCCTCAGGCGTACTTTGCGCTGACGGGAATAAAACAGAATAGTTAAGAATAGAACGGATTGCAATGGAACTGAGTAGGAAATTACATTGTGTGTGTGTGTGTGTGTGTGTGTGTGTGTGTGTGTGTGTGTGTGTGTGTGTGTGTGTGTGTGTGTTAAAGGTCCTATGGCATACTAATTTATGGATGCTTTAATATAGATATTAGTAGGCCCCAAACACACTATTTGAAGACGTTCCCGAAATTCAGGGTTAGGGTTAGGGTTCGCACATTGAGCTTTCCCCAAATGCGACGTTTGGGTGTCTGTAGCTTTAATGCAAATGAGGAGGAGAGGCGGGTCAAGGAGGAGGGTGGGGGTCTGGCCCTGTGCAGCTGGCAGCCACGGTACCATGCGCACTGTTTACAGTGGATGTATCGCAATAGGGAGCCGCACACAGCCTTTAGCCGTGTTCTGTAAATATTCTAGAACACACGGGAGTCCTGGAGCTCTATCTAAAGAATATCATATTATACATAGATATCTATATCATATAATATATATTTGGAAGAACCAGAGACGTCCGAGAACCCGACGCGGTCATTTGAGATTAATATCGTCTGGAGGTGGGGAGTCGCCTATGCCGAGCGCCTGCCCTGGCTCAGATAACCCCCACTACGAGTCTCGTTGTGGAAATACCAGAGACGAGAGTCTGTTATGCGCCATAACACCAACAGCAGAACGGTTATCCAAATAACAAGGAAGTGCACACTTCCTTGCAACACTTACGTTGCAGTCCTGGAGCTCTATATCTAAATAATATCACATAATATATAGATATCTATATTATAACACATATTATCACGGCCATAAGCTGTTTGCGCCTCCAGACGATATTATGAATCACAAACGACTTTGTCGGGTTCTCCGACTTCACTGGTTCTTCCACTTCCACATCAATCTGTAGTAGACTGAACAGCACGCTGCCTGCTGCCGGCTGCCGGCTGCCAGGCATTGGGGCTTCGCGGCGGTGGTGCCTCATGGCAACCGGCGGCAGGCAGCATGTCGCAGTACATGTACTTCAGGGAGCCAAAGCCAAAGTTCGTTTCCCCAAATTCCTTCTCAACCATGGCTGAGATTACCCCAACTACAGGCTTGTTGTGGAAATACAAGAGACCTCAAAGAACCGACGTGTTATGCGCCATAACACCAACAGCAAACACTTGCGATACAGTGTGTGTAATCAAACACACACACACACGTGACGCTCACACGGTCGTGTCTCATTGGCAGGCCAAATTCTCTGGGCGGCCAAGGCAGAGAAAGGGGAGGAGCTTAGATCCTTTATGACGACATATGGGACCACATTCAAAATCAGCGGGCTAGAGCCTCCGTTTTTTCACAGGCGAGCAGAACACCTAGAGCTCGTTTTACACCGAACGCAGGTTTTAGCCACTGGGGGTAGGCCGGCTAAGGGAACTCATATTTATGTTAGAAAACCTCCTAAAGTGAGATTTTCATGTCATGGGACATTTAAATAGCGCCTGGGAAAATGCAGGAAGGATGGGTTTTCTGTGGATGGGACACACTATGCATGAAAACCTGTTTTGATGTAATGCAAAGTGTATAGGCTAGAAAAAAGAACAACAATGTCTACCTCCTGCCAAAAGCATTAAAAAAACTTTAGAAGGAACTTGAACTTTAACCTTTAATGAGCTGGAATCTATAATTATCCAGCTCATCAACTTTATATAGCCTTTCAGTTTACGAATATAAAAATAGTTACACACACTATTTGTATTTGATATGATGATACATTATGCTTCTTGTCACTTACCCATTCACTGTTGGTTTTAGGGTTTTGATCTAAACATGATTGTCTAACCTTCAAGAGATGTTTTACTAGGTCGTGGCATTTGTAACAGAACAAAACAGAACCTTTGAAGGGGTTGGCCGAACACATCATTTGTATTGAGATCGCTCGTCTTAAAAACCATCTGGTACCAAAAACATGAACCCCCATCACACATCACCTACGTAACGTTATGTGGAAGTCCCGATGTATGGGACTCACTGTTATGTGTAGGCTACTCCCAAGGGCCATATACCACTTCAACATTGTAACCCTGTCCCTCTGCCCCCATTCTACACCCACGTCTATCCCTCACTCACTGTATTCACAGCCACATCATATTCGCAGGACTGGTTCTCCACCGGGGGGGTCCACGACCACGACAGCTTATAACAGAAGTCCGTCACCCACGACAGCGACACGTTGGCTAGCGGCGGGAGCTGTACTGTGGAGGGACTGGAAAGGGTTGAACCTGACAGACCCACAGAGAGGATGGTGCATCAACAAGGTTGACTCTGACAGCGACATGAGAATTTCAACCAACTAAAAAATGCTTCTTAAATAGATGTCGTACCCTGGCTTTAATG
Source organism: Gadus chalcogrammus (assembly GCF_026213295.1). Classification (NCBI taxonomy): domain Eukaryota; kingdom Metazoa; phylum Chordata; class Actinopteri; order Gadiformes; family Gadidae; genus Gadus; species Gadus chalcogrammus. Next base: position 8,829,016 of record NC_079428.1, on the reverse strand, counting down.
GAATTGATCAATTTGATTGTCCAACTACCAGAGCAGGAGACGAAAAAGAGACACACAGAGAGAGAGAGATATAGGTCATCCTTTGAAAGATATAATAAATATGAGCCACAGAGATAGACACAAAGAGAGACACAGATAGACACAAAGAGAGACACAGAGAGAGACACAGAGAGAAACACAGAGAGACACACAGAGAGACACAGAGACAGACACACAGTGGGACACACAGAGACAAAGATAGAGACACAGAGAGAGACAGAGACAAACACAGAGACAGACGGAGAGAGACACACAGAGAGACGTGAGTATTGTGTATCAACGATTGGTGCTTGGGGCGGGATAAGAGGTCTTCAGATGAAGGGCCATGTCTTCCCCACGCATTGTCCTTCGCGACTCTGATCCCGTCCCGACAGTCACACGACACAAATCACATTAATAAAAAAATACTGTTTAATCACGCCTGCTAATAAGTTTGGTAGCGTTTCTTACCCGTTTGACATTGAACCAAGGGAGCAATCCATAATAACCCGAACATTTTTAAAAGTGTGATCATCTCCGTAGGCTTTGTGGTGTCCTGTCAGGGTTTTGGTATATTCCGGTTACCGTCGGTCCAGAAAACCCGGATCCCATTCACACAACGCACTGTTCAGACTGTGACGGGAAAGTGAGGAGTAACCGAGCCGTGTGGAGGAGGGCGGAGTCGGGGATGGCATTACTGGAAGTTATGGTTAGTGTTAGATCCCAAGAAAACAGTATGACATCACAATTCACTAGAATCACCACTTTACTAAACATACAAGTCTGAATATTCTTGATCGGCCATCTCCCTGTGCAATTCTTAATAGATAAATCCAATGGATACATCGAAACTCCACTGGAGATTTCCAATTTCCACATACTTCTCCTATTTTAAGGAACTGGTCAGATGTGCCAGTTGTTCCCCACCACTAGAGGGCATCGTTTAACAACACTAGATGAAGATCGGTGATGGTTGCTCCCAGCGCAGAACAGAAAGGGTATAAAGACTAGATCTGTAAAAAAAACATTTTTAAGACCTATTGGTCCCGGATTGGGTCTTGGGCAGCAAGAAAATAGAAAAAATAAAAAAAACTCCTAAATATAGGTTGATGCAAAAATGAATGTAAGCGTCATCGACACTCGACAGTATTGCCAATTTGTAGAAACAAGCTAGACTAGAGGGAGCTTTATTTTCAGTCAGGCATTCGGGCCAAATTAAATGAATGAACGGGCTAATTACGCTAATGACAGCAAGATCATTTAGAACATTTTGTCAGGGTATTATTTGACTAATTGATTTTTGCAAGGATGAGAATTTCCACATATATGACAAATTGCTTCTAAAATATATGTCCTACCCTGGCTTTAATGGTATTGATCAATTTGATTATTCAACTCCCAGAGCAAAATAAAGATGAGACATAGAGAGACACAGAGTCAGAGAGAGAAGAATACATCTGTAAAAATATATATTTTGAAGATCCCTTGACGTCAATCCAAAGGATTACAACTTTAAATCTTTTCTATCTATTTATGTGAGCAGTCTTCACATCTTTCAAATGGCCCTCCCCCTATTGTGTTAGTAGTTTGTATGCCTTGACCTACATCAAGAACGCAGCACACCCCAAGAATCATGACATAGTTTTGTTGCGTTGTCTACTGTCTACTGTCTATCATTAATGTAGGCGTAATAACCTTAAACCTAAACATCTCTGTAGGAGTGTGTGGATGATGGCTGGTTTAAACAGCCATCATCTTCCAGACAAATCAGTCCAAGCAATCACACTGATTGGATTCTGGGGCGGGTCAAGAGTGCACACCTCTTGCACATTGAGCAATCATGATGCACAGGTTCAACCAGCCACACTTGAGGGATCTCATGCATCATCATCACCACCATCGATGATGGTCGATCATCAAAGTCACAATGTTCTACTTAAAAGTAGCACCTAGCATTGTGGAATAGGTGAGCCTAACAACTGTCTGTGCTTGGCACTTGGTTCCATTAATATCCTTACTGTACCGATAGCAATATTATTATTTTGTTTCTATATATATGATATAATATTGTTTCTCCTTCTGACAAATGTACTTATTGTAGGTTGCTTTGGATAGAAGAGCGCGCTAAATGCCCTCAATGTAAATGCAAACCGTACAATAAACGGGCTACATCGTCACCCTGTGTCCTTTGACTGGGGGAGCCCAGTTTAAGCGGCGTAGGCGGCGTGTAACGATGGACCTTGCCACAATCTCAAAAATAAAATGACACCTTCTATGTAAAAGTGAGCACGTCGTATTTATTTCATTCAAAACCTGGACAACATTCAAAGACAAAACCAGTCCATTCGTCTGAACATTAAAGTGAAAGTAGCCGCACACTGTCCAGCAGTGAGTCCGTGTCCCCCACAATGCATCTGTGTTCTGACCACTGTCTCTGTGGTTGGGGAGGTCACCCAGAGAAAGCCGTGAATAGATTAGCGCCACGTGAGGGGATCTCCAATAATTATAATGTATAAACATCATTCCATAACAGTTCAAGAGAAAGACCCCACAAACAGCATTGTCCGTTTGGGCTCTCGGAGGACGACTCCTGGTTCCCGGTGCCCCGTTAAAGAACTATACCCGTGTGTCCCGGGCCTCTCATGTCCAGGGAATGACGACCGGACCGGAGCTCGGAGCGGACGGACCAAGGAGATCAGCGTCCCGACGCCCAAGTATCTGTCCTCCTCCTCCCCCCGCCCCCCCCCTCCTGGGGGGGGGGGGGGGCTTAGGAAGCAGAGGAAGCGGAGGAGGAGGACGTTTGAGGAGGAGGAGGTGGTGGTTGAGTTAAGTGAAGTTATCCTTTATTGTCCATATTTTGGGGAGATTCTTTCTCTGCGTCTGACCCGTCCGGGAGGCGGTGATGTGAGGGAAGCGCGGCTGTGTGCTGCTCGTCACGGGACCTCCCAGATCAGGGTGTGGAGCTCCAGGGGGTCCGGGGACATGGGGGACACGCTGCACACGTCCACCTTCTCTCGCTCCGGGACAAACAGCTGCGGTGAAGGGCGGAGGATAACACGAGTTAAGGTAGTGCTTGTACTTAAGTTAATACGTATACTATGGGTCCCGCATGGGGAACTGGGCGGCAAGAACTGTACTGTACAGATCAAAATATAACATAAGAAAAGAGAACAAGATCTCAAACTAGGTTGTGCTAAAATGAATGTACAGTCATGGACAGTATTGCCGATTTAGAGGAACCAGCCAGAGAGAGCTTCATTTTGAAAGTATCCAACCGAGGCATGACTAGCTCGCTAGCTGAAGAAACGGGTCTGCCTAGCCTTGTGAGAGACTCTGGTCCTGCGCAGTGAGTGCACGGACAGAACTGCAGGGAGGCAGGGGGCATTCAGGGCAAATTCAATTATTGGATGGGCTAATTACGCTAATGACGGCCTGTGACACAGACATTAGATTTATTTCCTGGCTTTAATTGAATTGATCAATTTGATTGTTCAACTCCTAGAGCAAAAGAAAAAGAAATGAGACACACACACACACACACAGAGACAGAGAGACAGAGAGACAGAGAGACAGAGAGACAGAGAGAGAGAGAGACAGAGAGACAGAGAGAGAGATTGTTATGACGGATATGAGAGAGCACCAACGGATAAGATGACTCTGTGCCTTTGGCAGGGTTGGTCTCATGCAACCACATTCGCACTGCACACACACACACGCATACACACACTTTAGCCAATAATGCGCACAACTGTTCTATGCAGACCCGACGGATGACTGGGGCCAACCATCTATACACAAAGTGTCAGGGATAGCTTGTACATCTACCCACTAGTGGTCCTTTTCCACACACGTGCTGCACTCGGTCTGACTCTGCAGAGCACACCAGACCGGCTGGGGTTTACGTCTCCAGTACGATGAGAAATTAACACGCACACACACTTATAAGTGCTAAAGTTTATGAGAGACATACACAATTACATCCTCCGTGATGAGTCCAGTTATCCTATGTTCCCCGATATGTGTATGACCGGGAAACATAAGAAACTTTTTCAAAAATAGGATCCGATGTTCCCCGGTCTGTTACTTTTTCCACCATTACTGCCAAATTCCATGGCAAATAGGCCTATAGGCCTACGGGCTGTTTGACGCGCATATGCAAATAGGCCTGGACGAGGAAAGACTAGGTCAGAGGTGGCAAACCTGCAGGTCTCAAGCTGCAGGCTGCTCTGTTAATTATGTCACTTTATCGTGGACCAAGGGATCCTTTCAATGAATGTTAATTCAATCAGTAATGATAAAACTTGGAACACAAACTCATTATTTAATTTATTTAAGCACACCCAGAGAGAGCAGGCTGCACCATGGTTCCTTCCACTTTCAACGTGCAATAGTTGAGGTGCGTCGCAACGCTCAACATGTAAAGGTTAAAAGGTTAAAGACGCTTTGGGAGAGCAAAAAGGACTTGCAGCGGGGGCTTTGAACCCCGGTCTCCCGGGAGAGAGAGAGAGAGAGAGAGAGAGACACACAGAGAGAGACACAGATAGAGAGAGACAGATAGAGAGAGACAGATAGACAGAGAGAGACAGAGATAAAGACACAGAGAGAGAAATAGAGACACACAGAGACACGGAGACAAAGAGAGAAACTGAGAGAGAGACACACACAGAGAGACACATGGAGAGAGACACACAGAGAGACACACAGGAAGAGACGCAGAGAGAGAAAGAGACCCCACCTGACTCTGCTGAAGGCTGCTCATCATCTCCTTGAGCGAGCTCGGAGGGACTGGGATCTTTTTAAAGAAGGTGTTCCTCTTCCTTCAGATAAAAAAAGGGAACACATTGGGAACAACATCCATCAACACAAAGTGCACGGTTTGGCAACGCATGTGCCGCAGAAGAATGCGACGGGTTGGGTGGTGTCAGGGACGCCTACCTCCTGACGCAGTAACACAGCGCCACCACCAGGACGGTCAGGAGGCTTGGCACGACCACGCAGCCAACCAGCACGGAGTGGTCCGGGGTCGCACCATCGTCTGGGCAACGGGGAAACCTTTTAGTATCTTTTCAACTTTTTCAAATTTTTCCAACATCTTAAGAAAGACAAAAGAAGGGGATAAGGAAACGTTTTCTTTGAAGGTCATCTTACGCAAGATCAACAAAAGGAACAGTGATTCAACAGTTGTGCATTGTCTCGTGCAGATGCTTGAAATTCCTCCCGGGCTCCAAAAAAAAGGAACTTAAGCTGCGAGTAAACATTTACAACCCCATAAAAAAATGGAGGGGAAGCCCAACAAATTAAAAGAACCGTCTTACTCGTTTGACAGTTGGTGACGCAAGCTTTATTTTTGCATAATAACACGGCGATGAGGCAGAGAATGTGCGGGCGGATGATAGCGGAGTGATACTGGAGACACAGAGCAGGTCAACACACATGGACGGTTTAACCTCTGAACGAGTTCTCAAAACACAAAGTCACACCAGGAAGTGTCGACAGAGGCCAGGCACACGCACGTCAGCAGTGTCTAAAGCAGGTAGACCACTGCTGTACACACATACCACAGCTCCCCTCCAGCACTTTATCAATCCCACCAGACTTTGAAGAGACTTGGCACGCCCGCAAAAACAGCTCTATAAACCTTAGCGCTCCCCGCTTAACACAAACAACAAACGGAAAAACAGGGGGGCCCGACCCGGGGGAGTTTAAATAGCAACGAGAGTGCACGTGCTGGGAATGTAAGCAACCAGGGAACCAACGAGGGAGGGGGGGGGGGGGGGGGGGAACTGAAGGCTGAGCAAAGGGGTCGGGACGGCGTGATGGTACCTACTGTAAACAAGCAGAACACTCCTCTCTGCCTGGGCGTACCCACAGCTGGCCTCCAACAGTGGCTGGACGCGGATCTCGTAGCGGCAGGCCTCGTTGAAGGGCACCAGCAGGTGGTCCATCGCTAAGCCGGAAGGGACCGCCTTCTGGGAGAGGAGAGAGGAGGACAGCATTAGGGCTTCAGCGTGATGGTGGGCTAAAGCTGAGAAATGTCTTCTTCGTTTCCGGTCCCAGCAGGCAGATACTCTGCCAACGTTATGGATGAAGGGTCCAATACGAGTGCGGTCCTGAAGGGTCCGCTCACAGAGGGGGCTCAAAGCGCTTCCCAGCCAGGCCACGTTATAGGACACCCCCTTCGCACTAAGCCCCCCCCCTTATTATTATACTTTAGGGTCAAAATTCGACCCTAAATAATCATGATAGAAACCTTGATAAAAACAAGACAAGAGGGTTCCCTCCGCAGGGAAGTGACGAAAAAAATATAGAATGTACAATCCTACTCACTGCGGGGCGGTCGCACTCGCTGTAGTTGACGGTGTACTTCCATGAGTTTGGGCAGGCCTTGGCATGCTGCCAGCTGATTTTCAGACGGCCCTCCTGCTCGCTGACGCTCACGTTGGGCGGAAAAGTTCGAACTATGGAGACATCGTTTAAACAAAGAAACGGCCGCATAAAAGAGACATCAGCCATGCTTGAGTTGCTGCGTCAAATCGTTGCTATGTCAATGCATAACATCCAAGCAGAAATATAACAAGGACAAGTAATGTGTCAATCAAAGGGTCGCATTTCATGTATTAACATGTTATTAACATGAGGAGAAGAAAATGGTCAAAGTGACCATGTATACATCACAGAGGACAGGACTGGGGGCGGCTCACTCACTGTGTTCATGGGGAAGCCGTTTGAACGTTTGGTTCAGGGCTCGGCCTTCAACCGTTCCTCGGAAAAGTATGCAGACCTTTTCCTTTCTCTCGTTTTGGAGCCCCGTCAGGTGACAGCCTTGCTGCGGCCCACCGCTGTTGTCCTGGCACAGCGACAGCTCGGTGGACGCTGGGTCACACAGCCTGGGAGCAGAGAAAACATGGAGGTAGGGGCCACACTAGTTTACATTTACTTTACATTTAGGGTATTAAGCACACGTTTTTATCCAAAGCGACAGGGTTAGGGTTAGGGTTAGGGTACTTAGTGCCCTACGCACTCTGTGAATAGGGAGCCCGCCGCTCCCTATTCACAGAGTGCGTAGGGCACTAAGTACCTGGGGGGGGCACCAAAAATTATGTAAAAAATAATAATAATAATAATAAAAGATACATTATTGATTTAAAAAATATATAAATTAGTTTATGGGTTGACTTTGACCTTACAGGCTTTTCAGTGAGCTATGAATGGACCAGTGCCTCTTACCTGTAGGATACCGACAGCCCTGAGGTCCCATTGCCTGGGGTCCAAGTGGCCTGCTGTCCACAGAGAGACGTCTGGGAAGATCCCCCGTCACAGGGTGGGTAGAGGAAGAATTTGAAGTCGGTCACGAGTTTAACTGAAATAAATAAATGGATAAGACCTTCGTTAAACAACGTACAAACAGCACAAAATCACCATCATAAATGGGGAATTGAAGGTACCCTCTGTGACTAGTTCTTTAAACAACATTTCAAGAACTAGGCGACACAGAGTTAGGCGAGAGTAAGGGATTGATTTTTAGACTCATGTTTATAATACCGTAAAGCCGTATTATCTATGAGCCGCAGGAGTGGTAAAAAGGGGGTTGCATGATTCAAAATACCATATATAAGCCACTCTGTAGTATGCAGATTCAAGGCATTAGTAAAACCCTGAACTTTTAGACAGGTTCAGAAAACAAGGCCTCTTTTGTTTTGCAAGCATCTCAGTTAGACGCAGATGCTTTGAATTATCGTTCATGGACTCGGTCTACCTTGTTTGTTAGTCAGTTATGCCGATGTTTATTTCTATACAAGGTTATCCCTTTGCTCACTAACACCTAACGTCAATGAGTTACATGGGCTTGACGTAGTGACGGCATTAGGAACTACACGTTTTATATAGTATACAAATCACGGTAAATGGCCCAGATTGTTTTCTTTGTAATATTTGTGTTTACAAAATCGACCTACAAGCCGCTCGGGATAAGTACATCGGGCTACGACCTGACAAACGGCGGCTTTGCCTCAAAACTACGGTAAGCACCACCAAACCCCTCTCCCATCCATCCCTTTGTTCTCTAGGTCCCAGTTCTCGGGCTCCAGCCCTTCTCGTGACGTTGTATCGAGACGTTAAACCCTGCCTCTAGAAGCCCTTGATCACTGGGCGCTCTGGAGGATCGCCTCACCTTGGCGGGGGACGACTATGGAGACAGGGTTGCTGCCTTCATACGGGCACCGGGGCGTCCGGGTTGATGTGGTGGTCTTTAGGGTGAGTGTCACGTTGGAATTCAAATCCGTCAAAAATAATTTGTATTCTTTGACACCATAAGGAATGCCCTAGGAAAATAAAAGAGAGAAGATGACATGGCGCACACACACACACACACACACACACACACACACACACACACACACACACACACACACACACACACACACACACACACACACACACACACACACACACACACACACACACACACATGCTTAACTGTCAATCATCATTCCCTCCGTAATGACGCCTTTGTGATTTGGATCAGCACCCATCTATAGCGTCACTTTGTAGGCCTAGCCCACTACATCACTTTATAACAAGGAGGAGGGAAGCTGGAATTCAATTAAAGACCTACCGGTTTTGTATGCGGGGCATGAAGAATATATTTCAGCGAGCAGTTGGGGTTGAGAGGGTGTGCCTGCCAGGTGAGACGGATGAAAAAGGGATCAATCCACTCGTAGGAGAGGTTGAATGGCGGAGGTGGAAGCTCTGAATAAAAAAGACAAAAAACCACCTTAGGCATATGTTCAAGAGAGGAATATTTACGTTGGAAAATGTTTTATAGTGTCGGTTTGTGTGTGTGTGTGTGTGTGTGTGTGTCCAGAACGAGCCCTACACATCCACACACTGCGCCAATGCCCATTGATCATGACGTCAAAGTCAGTCCCCTTCTCCTCATTGTGAACATTCATCCGTCTTGCATATCACATGCTGGAAGGCGGCTCCCCAGACGCCAACATGACATGCATCACTGAACCCATATTAAATCTTTACGAGTAAGAAGATAGCATCAGTATGGAGACAGAGCCATATACTGATACGGATAAGACAAGGCCTCAGTGAGTTCTTAGAAACGCTGAGTGGTGACATGTTTTCTTCTGCTGTAACCATAGAGATGTGTATTTGCATTTGCGCATCATTGTATCACTGGTTTGACATGTTAAAGATTAATTCAATTCAAGCTACACGAGCTACACCCTAAAGAACAGTTGAGCTGCCTGAAACCAAACGGCTTAACAGGCCAGATATTTATGATACCCCCCTTTCGCCAAGCCCCCATAAGGGCAAGAAAAAACTCCCTTAAATCAGCAAGGAAGAAATCTAATTTAAAAGTCAGTGTATGACAGAACCGTTTTAAATATGTATACTTTGAAATGGTTAAGTCGAGTACTGATACTGTACATTGTTTTAAGGGTAACTGTTTATGATGTTCCCTGAAAAGTATGTTGTAAACAGGCTCAAGTCATGCAGGACCATCAAATTGAAAAACATCCTACGGCGCCATAATGTAATCACTAGAAAGAAAACATGTCCCCCCTTTTTAGTTTTCATCCAGTTTTATTTTTGTTTATGTTTGAGACGCTGGGAGATACTCGCTTCCTCAAGTAAGATTGATTGCATTGATTGATTCATTTGTCGACTTTGCGCACCTCAGGAGTTTGGGGTTGACCAGACGCAAAGCCCGTTCTGATCTGATGCTCTGATCTGATGCTCTGATCTGATGCTCTGATCTGATGCTCTGATCTGATGTTCTGATCTGATCTGCTGCTCTGATCTGCTGCTCTGATCTGATCTTCTGCTCTGATCTGCTGCTCTGATCTGATCTTCTGTCTAATGTTCGGTCTCATGTTCTGATCTGATGCTCTGATCTGATGTTCTGATCTGTTGACTTTGCAGCGTTTCTCCAGGATCAATACCGTGGTGTGTGTGCATGGTGAATCTCCGTCTGAGCAGCTATGGATTATGGGCAGGGGGTAAGGCTAAGGCTACGGCGTGAGGCAGATTGCATATACAACATCGCTCCAATACTCATAACGTTACACGACGGTACTAAAGTATCATAAAGTTGGCGTTGGTCCATGGGAATAACCAAAACTCTCTTCCCAGAACTCCTGGGATTTTGAGGTATCCTAACTCGTCTCTTCAGACAAAAATAGAACAGAATTATTATTTGCCATCAGCAATTCTGAGAAATTATTATTAATAATAATTATGAATTATCATCATCATCATCATTATTATGATGATTAGGCCTACTAATTATTATTTGCAATGAAACTTATCTCGGAATTCTTTATAACTTGAGATAAGTTTTCAAAGCAGCATTTATATTTATATATAGTGCATGCTTTATGCTTCCGTACGCAAAAAGGCACAAATCAGTTCATACAAATTCAGCAAAATTAAGGATAATGAAGGGTTTACGCTCAACATGTCAATGGCCCAGAACCCCCTGACCACCACCCATTTGAAGTGACGTAATATTCAAATTTTAATTGATTTACCGGTAATATAAATTGTAACGGAGTCTACGAGAAAATTGTGCGTCATGTGTGAGAAACAAATTCGGGAATACCAAACCACAGACTACCAGTGTTGCCAGATTTCCCGCCCAATCTGGCAACTCGGTAGACTACCGGGCATACGGGCCGGTTCCCGTAATCCCAAAAATAATTTACTTTCACAATTCTTGGAAAGATTTTTCGTAAAAAAATGTGAATCAAAATATTCACCTGTTCTACATCGTTTTGGAATCGTCACAACGAAGCACATCACCAACATGTAATAATCCAATGATCTGCAAATCATGGTCCAATCCGACCCTAGGGGATTCCACCTATTTCCAAAATAAAAGTCCGGTCAGGAACAACTCGAGCGTCTTGGTTGTACTCCGACGGACTAGACACCGCATATCTACATGTTTCAGTGGGCACCCAGGGTCATACCAGCACAGGACTCAGGCAAAAGGAGCTAATGCTTTGGTTAAAGGCTTATCCCAACCCTACACTGATACTAGTCCATGGAGTGAGAAGGAGCGACTGGAGTAGAAATGACGAGCAGCGCTGGGGTGGAGTTTAGAAGGGAGAACCACCTCCCTCGCTTCCAAGGCGTCCTCCTCACCGGGGCGGGACTTTAATTGATATGGCTTTGGTACATTCTACTTGCTGTAGTTTGGTCTGGCTTTGCGAGACTACTCCGAGAGAGACTCGGCTAGAGCGGTTCGCCGGCAATTTATCCTATGGAGCAGTTCACTCACCGTGTGCCTAAGCTTTCGTTAGTCTCTCCATCGCCTTGCTCACTCCCGGAGTAACAACATTTACACCCTCTCCATCATTCAACATATTTGTAGGCTTCAGTGAACTGTGCTATTGCTTTTATACAACTACTTTTATATTTTGTGACCGTTTCTACTTCCAGGCGCGGAGTGATATGCAAACTTTCACAAAATGACTGGGCGTCATAGCAGTTATGTATACGCTCATTATACAACAGTTATGAACCAATCAGATCGCTGGATTTAAGCCACCCGTTGTATAATATTTTTTTTTTCTCCCACATTTTAATTATTATGCACCGTCTAGGCCTACACAACTTTTGTAAAAGGACAATGAACAAATTATATGCCAGCAAAAAATGAATGACAAACCATTATTTTCCAATAATTTCAAAACATTGTTTAGTTAATATAGTCTTTACAATATGTCTATTTGACAAGCATCTGCACTAGGCATACAATGCATCCGAATGCAAAATTGACAAGTGCATCCATGGTCAGGTGGATGTTAAAAATATAAATACATAGATACCTCATTCACAGAATTTAATTTACATGATGGCAATACATTATGTACAATTGATTACTATCCATTGATTGGCATTTTTTCAGTGTAGCACTTGTGAAATACTGAGTGAGAACTGAGTGAGAATCGATTTCTATAATTAGACCTGCCCGTTCAGAAGGCAGCGGAAAGGCACAGAATTGTAAGCAAACTATCTGTACGTTTACACCTTGGTTTGGGATGCGAGTATGCACCAGCTACTGAGCTACACCCTAAAGAACAGGTTGAGCTGCCTGAAACCCAGCCTACGTTCTCTATACTACTGACTTTGTTGCACTCACATGCTGTGTTTGTTTTTCTTTATAGTTTGCACCGAAGCCCACTGAGCAATGTTCAAACTGACTCATATGAAATATGTCTCTTTCTTTAAAATCTAAAATGTGTTCAAATCAATCATTTTTTAAACATGGCTACTCCCTCCGACGGCTAAACCTGATTGCGAAATCGGTCCCTCATACCACCCTGTCACTGAGTCCTGGGGGCGTCAGCTCTCAGGAACATCCATACGCTCAATACTGCGCTGAACGCCATAACACCAGCATGTGTCCCGTTGTGGTCCCTTCGTCGAAACCGCCGTCGCTTTGGCCGCATGGCCCAAGCGAAGCGCGCCAGCCTTAGGGGGATGACCCCCTCTGCGGACACGTGTCTGCCAGGGGTTGGGGTCTGCCAGGGGGCGGGGTCTGCCAGGGGGCGGAGCCTGTCAGGGGGCGGAGTCTTGAGTCGCAGCGGAAGAGGGCAGAGTGTGTGAGCCAGGACGAAACACAGAGGGGGGGCTGAGAGGAATGGGGGGTGGGCGGAGGAGAGGGGGTGGGAGGTGTGTCTGGGTGTGGTGGCGCCTAGCCCAGCTCCGCGCTGGTGGTCCCACTGATGGCACTGAACACGTGGAGGGAGTCCTGCAGCAGCGAGCGCATGTCCTCTGGGTAGATCTGGAGGGGGGGGGGGGGGTAGAGGGGTGAGGAGGAACAAGGGGGGGAGGATGGGTGAGGAGGGAGGAGGGTCGAGGAAGGGGGAGGATGAGGGGGAAGAAAGGGGTGAGTAGGGTGAAAAATATGCATGAACACACAAGAGTTTAAAGTCTCTTGGAAACATTGGTCACAGAAAGTCCAGTCTAGTTGCCAAGACTTGTGGTTTCCTGGGCTTACATCAATACCGTACAACATAAAAACATCTGGCCAGTGCTTGAAACAAGATGAGCAAAAAAGATGGAAAAGACTTTTAGGCGTCGTAAAGCTTGCGTCGTACTGCAACGTTGTGCTCCATGTAAACTACAACTCAACGGACGGGATGACGATGGACGGGTAGGGGTGTTGATGCGGTGGGCAACTGTTCTACGACATCATGACCCTGTTCCGACCGGCCGTTAAATGAGCCTCAGGGCGATCCCATTTCGGCGGATACTACTGACGTGACCGAGAGGGGGCCAGCGGGACGCCAGACATTAAGGTTATGTTTTTACACAAACACAATCTGGTGTCTCCAGTCGGACCAGGGTCTGCCACGACGCTCACTTTACCTGGCCGTCCTCAGAGCTGAAGAGCCAGCAGAATAGAGAGAAAGAGAGGTCAGGGGTTAGAGTCAGGGGTTAGATACAGTTGTGTTCAAGGCTGAAAAATGTGAAGGCTGCCAATAGAAACACACAAAGGCAAGAAGCGCAAGATCCAGAACCTGTGTTGTAACGTACTGGAATTGGAAGCATGCGTATGATTCACTGATAAGTGAGTGGGGGTGTGTATTGCTGGTCCGTATTGTATTTTACAATGCTCTTTTACATCATCTGTCTTTTATTATCTTCATCACCAGCGTGATGCAATCTGTGGTCTTCTCTCGGGCCATGTACGTACGTATTAAATGAACAACTAGGACCGCTATGCGTCACAGAAAGGTATTAACCATCCCAAGCGACCGAGCTTTACGAGTGATTCACCGAGACCACGTTATTATTCCTAGACGAAATCATGCGTCTAGGAATAATGACATTTTAAACTCTGAATGATGTTCAGCACATGCGGTAAGGCCTGAACACTGTTTCAGATTAGAGTCCCCAGGGCGGCGGGGCTGATTGTTTGACTTGGAACGTACTACAGCAGCCCCACGAATGGCCAATCGGCACCAAACTCTTTGGAGACCTGCTCTTCATCTGGTGGAGGAATCCATCAATAAAAAAAGGGTCCACAGGTACTATGTAAATGCAAAAAAGTTGTTCAACATGCTCAAGAAAGTGGTACCTTTGAGCCTTAATGCTCAGTGTGTGTAACCTGTGTGTAACCTAACCCTCACCTCTTCGTGGATGATGTCAGACAGCTCTTTCACCATGTCCTTGAAGTTGGACTTCAGGCCCTCCTGGTACTCAAACTGGTCCTCCTTGATCAGGCGCTCGTTCATGTCCAGCGCTATGCTGCACGCCTCCACGAAACGCCTGCACGCACGGGTACGCACACACACCGTACAAACAAACATCAGGAGGGGTGATGGTGTGGGGAGGAGTGGGGAGGGTGGAGGAATGAGGTGGAGGAAGGTGGAGGGGCGAGATGGGTGGAGGGGGTGGAGGGGTGAGGAGATCGGGGGGAGGAGGGGAAGGGGAAGGGCTGGAGAAGTGTGGAGGGCGTACCTGAATATGTCCTTCAGCTCCTTGGCCTTCTTGCTGGCAGACTGGTTGGTTCTGCTGTCGTCCAGGAAGGCCCTGGCATAGGCCATGGGGCCGGCGTTCACCTGCACACAGCAGCAGGAGCGTCAGGATTCAGCCGTACCTCTGCACAGGTGTACACCTGAGGCTGAGAGAGGGTCCTCAACTGTAGCCTTATCTTGGGCTGACGCTACGCAATTCCCAGCCTCTGAGTTTCTATGAGCGCTGTGTGCGCCAGTCAACAGAGGAAGAGGAGGTTCAACGTATGCATTAAGCAGTCAACCTCCACCTATGTAATTAGAAAACATTACATTGCTCCTTTGTCTAAGTTTAAGCAGACTAATTCCCTAATTTGTTTCAAACCCTATAAAAGATAGCTGTGAGAAATGTTTGAAACGTAGTGCAATGGTTTATCTTGCGCTTTGTCCTTGTGCAATTTTGATAATTACAGATTTCTTGGTGCTTAAGCACATACTCAATGTCATTTGTAAGTGAGAATTAAGAGCTTTTTCTACGCATGGTTGATAATAGAGGCCCCTGGTACTCAAACTTCCCTGTTGTGTCCATAAGCAACAAGAAAGTCCCCCCCCCACCCCGCCCCACAACCAGAGAAAGTGGTGAACTCCGAGAACCGGTTTTCAAATATGCAGGCATGCATGTTAAGACACGTGGGGGTGGGATCTCGTTTGCACAGACACACAGACGCCCTTTTTCCGTCAAACAAGGTGTTAGTATTTCTAAATGCAGTGCTATTAATCAGGTGTTTCAGAGGTTTTTGCTCACCTCCAGTGAGTCGGGTCTGTGTGCATGATTTAGTTTGAATATATAGCATGAGCCCATTAATGTAGCCCAACCCAGGCCATTTTTGCAAATGAATATACATGCCTGGTTCATGCCTGGTTTAATTGAATTGACAACTTAATAAACAGAGCTTTGCAGGGCTTCCGGAGCCCTCACAACGGCCTACATGTTGAGCAGTATAGTCTAGTGGCTAGGGTTTTTCAATGCCCACTTACCTGTAGGCATCCTTGATAGTAAGACGCCCCCTATCTTACTAAGCCCTAAGACAGCTCTTTGATGACACATATTCACTGCTCACAGTTAACAGTGTGTTATTGCAATCATGAAAATAGAAGGATTGATGGATAGATAAAAACAACAAAACCCACGTTCAACTGCTTAATTACAAAAACACGACACAAAATGATTCCGCCTTCTGATTGGTCGATGGCTACCGACCCAGCGTCGTGATTGGTGGGTCACCTGCACAGAGACGCAGCCCTGCAGGATGAGCTGCAGCTTGATCATGTCCACCTCGGGGCTGGAGCACAGCTTGGTGAGCTCGGCCGTGCGCGCTCGCATCTCGTCGATGGCCACGTCCACCGGCTTCAGCTCCACCTGCCGCTCGGACACCACCTCCACCCGCTTCTTCACGTAGGGGAAGGTGTTGGAGGCTGGGGGACGGGAGGCACGGAGGGACGGAGAGAGGGGAGGGGGACGTACAGGAAGAGAGAAAGGAAGGAAGAGAGAAAAAAAAGAGAAAGAAGATCAATGACAGAATAAGAAGGAAAGATAGGAAGAGGGAGTGTGAGGCAGACGGACACTTCAGATTCAGGAGTTAATAATTACATTGGATGTACTTTATTCATTTGATTTTTCAGGTAATGATTGAACTGCAGGTTGTACCGCTAGCTTGGTCATTAAACCGCTACCTTTCACCCACACACAAACATTGGTTTTCTTTCACTTATTCGTTTTGAGCATCACTTCCGTCAGAATTCGTCATGTTTTCCAATTTGTTATTTCCGAATTTAGACAAACATATTTCTAGAATTTCTAACTAAAAAATAAACGCTAGAAAATCTAGAATGGACCATGGGAGCTACTGAGACCATGGGAGCCACTGGGACCATGGGAGCTACTGGGACCAAGGGAGCCACTGGGACCATGGGAGCCACTGGGAACATGGGAGCTACTGGGACCATGGGAGCCACTGGGAACATGGGGACCACTGGGAACATGGGGACCACTGGGAACATGGGGACCACTGGGAACATGGGAGCTACTGGGACCATGGGAGCCACTGGGACCATGGGAGCCACTGGGAACATGGGACCACCCGTACTGGTGAGGACGGTGCGCCTCTTGCACTGCTCCTCCACGCCGCCGTGCTTCTTCCCCGTCAGCGTGTAGGGCGTCTCGAACACGAAGCGGTTGATGTTGTGGCACTTCTCGAACGCCGTCTTCTTCTCCGGCGCCTCCTTCTCCTCGAAGTAGGCCTTGACGAAGGTCACCTGGACGTACGCCAACTTGGGGTCCAGCTCCTTGGGGTTGACCTGGGCACAGAAGGAATCGGGAGGTTTTCCGTGAGGAAAGGCACGTTTTTTTCCGGTGACAAGGAATGATTTACCTTGACTTTGAATCAGTCATTAAAGAACGGTCCGTCCAATTTAAATAGATCTGTAAAATCAATGAATAAACGACACAAATTATCGTGTACCATTCCCAGAATGAATTTAACGACAATAAGTCGTTCAAGAAGTAGGAAGTAAGAATAAAAAAATAAATAAAAATCCAAACACACCAGATCCGAATTCCCTTTGAACCCTGTTTCCTCATTGAGTACACAACAGATGGAAACCAGCACTGCCAAAGCTAGCGTTTCTCTCTTTCGGGAGCAGAATGTGACACCTGCGACCCATCACCGCTACCTTGTTGGAGTCCTGGATGATCTGGACGTTCTCTGCACCAAACTTGTCTCCGTAGAGGGAGAGGAGGCGCTGGGAGATCTCCGACAGGCCCGTGAGCTTGGGCTCCTTATAGATGTACTCCTTACCGTCCTCCTCCTCAAAGAAACCCTGCACGGGGGGAGACCAGGAGGAGGGGAGGGGGGGGAGAGGAGGGGAGGAGGAGGGGAAGAGGAGGGGAGGAGGGGAGGGGAGGAGGGGAAGAGGAGGGGAAGAGGAGGAGGGGAAGAGGAGGGGAGGAGGGGAGGAGGAGGGGAAGAGGAGGAGGGGAAGAGGAGGGGAGGAGGGGAGGGGAGGAGGGGAAGAGGAGGAGGGGAAGAGGAGGGGAGGAGGGGAGGGGAGGAGGGGAAGAGGAGGGGAAGAGGAGGGGAAGAGGAGGAGGGGAAGAGGAGGGGAGGAGGGGAGGAGGAGGAGGGGAGGAGGGGAAGAGGAGGGGAGGAGGGAGGAGGAGGGGAAGAGGAGGGGAGGAGGGAGGAGGAGGGGAAGAGGAGGGGAGGAGGGGAGGAGATGGAGGGGAAGGAGTTGGAGGAGAGGAAGATGCAGCAGAAGGAGATGTCGGACAGGAAGAGGGGGAGAGGAAGACGTAGAATAGAAAGAGGAGAGAAAGATTGATGGAGGAAGGTGGAGGACAGGAAGGTTGAGGACAGGAAGAAATAATCTCAGTCATAACATGTATTAAATTAGCCCTTTGGTGTCCGTGCACGTCACTGGAAGGACCAGACCGAGCTTTGGTCATCCTCCAACAACCCTTGACCCTGGCCACACACCCCTGGTCCCTCACCTGTCCGTAGAAGGCCACCCTGAAGTAGGTGCCCAACAGCCTGCGGCCAGACTGCATCACCTCCATGATCTTGTTGTAGGCCCTGGTGAGCGTCTCGTACAGGCGACTGAGTTTCTGCACAGAGAGAGGCCGAGCGAGGGAGAGCGAGTTTGTGTTTACACTTTACTGTATAAACATTTCTTTGATTGTCAAATAAGTGTCTCAGAGGGAGAGTTTATGGTGAGCATGTGGCGGTCGAAGTCCTCGACCCCTTTCCAGTTCAGGGCAGGAGGTCGCACTACAGGATGGGGAGGAGAGAGAGAGAGAGAGAGAGAGAGAGAGAGAGAGAGAGAGAGCGAGAGAGAGCGAGAGAGAGAGAGAGAGAGAGAGAAAGAGAGAGATATGGAGAGCGAGAGCGAGAGCGAGAGCGATAGAGATAGAGATAGAGATAGAGATAGAGATAGAGAGAGAGAGAGAGAGAGAGAGAGACAGAGACAGAGAGAGAGAGGGAATAGATTGTTCTCTACATCACACGCTTCTGACACTACTAAGTCCTACTTATTGACTTGTCTTCTGCAAGGTTCATGTCCTGACATGAACCTTGGTTGGTCAGCGGCACCCCTTATTAGGAACCCTCTCTACCCTAGCCCAACTGACTCCCAGCGGCCGACCTCCTCCTCCTCTGTGACCTTTACGGGGCTTTTACTATCACAGAGGAGCATCAAGGGGAGGGGAGAGGCAACTGCCAAGTGTGGCACACACGTAAAGTTGTGTGTGTGTGGGTGTGTGTGCGCGTGCGTGTGTATGTGTGTGTGTGTGTGCATTATTGGGTACTTTCCGCAGCTGTGTTTACGACGAACAACCTTCTCTCAAGATGCTATTTTGCAATGTTGTGAACATCTGGGTGAAGAGAAAAACTGTGTGTGCGTGTGTTTGCGTGTTTGTTTTGTGCATGTGTGTGTTACATGTGCTTGAGTGCGTGCGCAGTACCATGAGCTCGTGGCGCCTCTCGTAGACGGGGATGATGAGCTTGGCTACGTGGGTGATGAGCTCGTAGCGCTCCGCCTTCCAGAGGGCCTCCACGCAGGCTTCCATATGCTCCACCAGCACCTCCTGGAGAGGGAACACCGCCCGGTTACACAGCGACGGCGCCAGCCGGGCTCTGCTAGTCCGCTTGAAACCCTATGCTACGACGCAAGGGCCGCTAGCACGCTCCAGGCAGAGGCTACGCTAAGCTAGTCCACACAAAACACCTGGTATGAGTGCATGCTAAATGTAGTTGCTAAGCCAAACAAAGTGCATAAGGTTAGGTGGAGTACCGTGATGCCTCCTTGACAGAAACAACTAAGCTCGTCCAGGCAAAACACCTCAGGAGAACATGTATGATTGCTAAATAAAGAAGCTCAGCAAAGCTCGTTCTGACGAGACGCATTCCGTTGCGTTATGATGCGAAAGCGTCACTCAATGTTCCGGTCACAGGCTCTTCATAAACATTAGTATGAACGATGCCATGTCATCCTGCCCTACATTGATAACCCGGACTAGTCTCTGGGGGCACCACCGGACCCTCAGTGGTGGGGCAGGCTGGGGTAGGACCGACCTCGGTGTAGTACACGTCCTGCATGCCCGAGTCCTCCTTCATCGCGGCCTCCTCGTCGATGTTGAACGTCACCTTCTTGAACGGCGCCAGCCCGCTCGGAAACAGCTCTGGGCAATTAAACACACATAGCCAATCAGATATGCGCCTTTATGGCTTTATGGCCAGCATGCAGACATTGGACATTGACTTGGACACACGTCTGTGCGTTGCAGGGACGGTTAGTGTCAATATTTTTTAGATTTGAAATGGGAGTGCACAGAGCATGGTTACAGTAGCCTGATACCAGCCAGACTGACGTATCACCGTGTCCCTCTCCATTTCCGTCTTCAGTCTGACCGTGCCTCCACTCTGACTGATTTCCGTAGCAGATTCTATGTTTCCCTAACTTAGCAGTAGAGGTTAACATCTTAACCAGCATGTAGTGAGAGTATAGTTCTTAACCAGCATGTAGTGAGAGTATAGTTCTTAACCACCATGTAGTGAGAGTATAGTTCTTAACCAGCATGTAGTGAGAGTATAGTTCTTAACCAGCATGTAGTGAGAGTATAGTTCTTAACCAGCATGTAGCTAGAGTATAGTTCTTAACCAGCATGTAGTGAGAGTATAGTTCTTAACCAGCATGTAGTGAGAGTATAGTTCTTAACCAGCATGTAGGTAGAGTATAGTTCTTAACCACCATGTAGGTAGAGTATAGTTCTTAACCAGCATGTAGTGAGAGTATAGTTCTTAACCACCATGTAGTGAGAGTATAGTTCTTAACCACCATGTAGTGAGAGTTAGAGACATTTTGTTAAACAAAACAGGGATGAATGCGACATGCTGTTTGTCCTTGGAAAGACTGGCGCCCACAACCAACGCAAATTCCCATCACCTGATAAGACCACGATAACAACCCATAACACACGCATACACACACAAACCTCATCATTCGTTTGCATGTCACTCCGACAAGGAGATTAACACCACGCCTTGGTTTCGGGTGCGTTTGTTTGTTTGTGTGTGTGCCTGCATATGTGTGTTTGTGTGTGTGTGTGTGTGTGTGTGTCTGTGTGTGTGCATGCTTGCCTGCACACCCTATTGACCACTTCCTTCTTAATTATATTAGCCTCACATCAGTGTGTGTGTGTTTGTTTGTGTCTGCGTGAGTCAGAATCAGTTTTTGACAGCACTTCAGAAGTGCACGTGATTGATGTACAGAATAAGGATGTTCAGGATCATAAGAGATTATAGAGATAAGATAAGTCTTAATTAATCCTGGAAGGATCATTCAACCATGCAATAACAGCCCCACTACGAGGAAGAAACACACAGGTTAGCGCACACTGTTTCCCTAAGAGGTGGTCCTGTGTGTGTGCGTGCGTGCGTGTGTGTGTTCCTAGGTTTGTTTGTGTGTGTTTCTGTGTGTGTGTTCCTAGGTGTGTGTGTGTGTGTGTGTTCCTAGGTGTGTGTGTGTGTGTGTGTGTGTGTGTGTGTGTGTGTTCCTAGGTGTGTGTGTGTGTGTGTGTGTGTGTGTGTGTGTGTGTGTGTGTGTGTGTATTTTTCTAGGTGTGTGTGTGTGTGTGTGTGTGTGTGTGTGTGTGTGTGTGTATGTTTCTAGGTGTGTGTATGTTTCTAGGTGTGTGTGTGTGTGTATGTTTCTAGGTGTGTGTGTATGTGTATGTTTCTAGGTGTGTGTGTGTGTGTGTATGTTTCTAGGTGTGTGCGCGCGTTTCTAGGTGTGCGCGCGTGTGTGTGTGTGTGTGTGTGAGTGTGTGAGTGTGAGTGTGTGTGTGTGTGTGTGTGTGTGTGTGTGTGTGTGTGTGTGTGTGTGTGCTCTTACTCTTCCTGTGGAGGTACTCTGCCACCAGTGCTGCCACGTGGACGTGACACATGGCCGCCTGCAGGAAAAATGAACAAATCAATCAACAGAAGCACAACCAGGAACCAGACACTTTTCTGTTTATTGTCCCATGCTCCTCTCAGTAATAAATATCCATTGTTATCGTACCAAATCAGAGGTCAATATAAGAATAAAATATAACAGAAAGCAAAGGGAATGTTGGCTCGGATCTGACCCACGGCAGCAACAGATGGATCGCTGTTGATTTGAATCAGCATATTTAAAGCACAACCGCGGTCCCTATCGCCTGATCACCAGGCCGTAACGCTCTCCAGGCCTTAACACTCTCCAGACCGTAACGCTCTCCAGGCCTTAACACTCTCCAGACCGTAACGCTCTCCAGGCCGTAACGCTCTCCAGGCCTTAACGCTCTCCAGGCCTTAACGCTCTCTAGGCCTTAACGCTCTCCAGGCCGTAACGCTCTCCAGGCCGTAACGCTCTCCAGGCCTTAACGCTCTCCAGGCCTTAACGCTCTCCAGGCCTTAACGCTCTCCAGGCCTTAACGCTCTCCAGGCCTTAACGCTCTCCAGGCCTTAACGCTCTCCAGGCCTTAACGCTCTCCAGGCCTTAACGCTCTCCAGGCCGTAACGCTCTCCAGGCCGTAACACTCTCCAGGCCTTAACGCTCTCCAGGCCATAACGCTCTCCAGGCCTTAACGCTCTCCAGGCCTTAACGCTCTCCAGGCCTTAACGCTCTCCAGGCCTTAACGCTCTCCAGGCCATAACGCTCTCCAGGCCTTAACGCTCTCCAGGCCTTAACGCTCTCCAGGCCGTAACGCTCTCCAGGCCTTAACGCTCTCCAGGCCTTAACGCTCTCCAGGCCTTAACGCTCTCCAGGCCTTAACGTTCTCCAGGCCTTAACGCTCTCCAGGCCTTAACGCTCTCCAGGCCGTAACGCTCTCCAGGCCTTAACGCTCTCCAGGCCGTAACGCTCTCCAGGCCGTAACGCTCTCTAGGCCTTAACGCTCTCTAGGCCTTAACGCTCTCCAGGCCTTAACGCTCTCCAGGCCTTAACGCTCTCCAGGCCTTAACGCTCTCCAGGCCTTAACGCTCTCCAGGCCTTAACGCTCTCCAGGCCTTAACACTCTCCAGGCCGAGGTCAACAGACAGGGGTCAGCGGATGGACGGATGGGGGGGGGGGCGCAGAGGCCGGGGGCCGAAGGGCAGGGGGCCGGGGTACCTCGGACAGGTCCCCGTTCTTGAGGTGTGCGCGGGCCATGCTGTCCAGCCAGGTGCGGCGCAGCTCGGGCGTGCTGGCGTAGGAGCGGGCCAGGCTGTACTGCAGGTCCAGCAGCATCTCGGGGTCACGCTCGTGCTCCCGCATCTGGGCCGTGGCCATCAGCACCGTGCGGATGCGCTTGGTCAGGCTCTTCACCTCCGCCGGGAACGCCGTCGCCTGGGGGCCACACGCGCACACACGCGCACCCACACACGCGCGCACACACGCACACACAAACACACGCACACACGCACGCAGACACACGCGGGCAAACACACAAACACACACACGTAAACACACACAAACACACACACACGTAAACACACACGAACACACACACACACACACACGTAAACACACACACATACACACGTAAACACACTCAAACACACGTATACACAAACAAACACACGTATACACACACACACACAAGCATGTAAGCGACGAGTTCATGCAATTTCGAGAGGCACGCTGACGCATAGACGCCGACACGTGCCCCTGCATGTATGCGCAGGGTGTACGTGGGCACCAAAAAAACTGATAACAGACAACACTCCAAGATGTGTGTCAAGTGTATACGCACACAGTTATGATCTATTACTAAGAGAGAAAAAGGCAGACCGACGAAAGGGATCTTATATGAAGGAGAAAGAAAGAGAGAGCGAGAGCGAGAGCGAGAGCGAGAGAGAGAGAGAGAGAGAGAGAGAGAGAGAGAGAGAGAGAGTGAGAGAGATGGTTCTGGCTCTACCTTCATGACCTTGTCGCTGTTGGCAAAGTTGTTGATGATGGACAGGGACTCCTGGAAGCGGGAGCTACCGGTTAGGGCTACGTCAGAGATGAGCTGGCTCACTGCTATGATGATCTGAGCCCAGGGGAGGAGGGGGGGAGGGGGGGGAGAGTGGAGGAGCAAGAGAGAGGGGAGGAGGAGCAGCAGGAGGAGGGGGGGAGGGAGGACGCAGAGGGAGTGGTGAGGAGGTGAGGGAGAAGGAGGGGGGAGGAGAGAGGAGGAGGAGGAGGAGGGGGAGAGAAGAAGAGTGGAGAGACAGAGAGGAGGAGAAGGAGATGAGAGGAGGTTAGGGGGAAGGAAGGAGAGCAGGAGAGGCAGGAGAATGGGGTTGGAAAGGGTGGTTGGTGGCAGTAGAAAGACAAAAAAACAGAGAGGAAAATCACAAAACTGCTACTGCATGTTAGTTCAACCCCCCACTGTGTGTGTGTGTGTATGTACGTGTGTGTGTGTGTGTGTGTACGCCCCCCCCCACTTCGACCTCCTAGCGGCGGCCAGCGTCACAGTCTTTGCCCCTAGCTACACGGGCACGGTTCCAGAAAGACCTCCTCCTACTGTTGTCCTCACCTGGTGTGAGGTATGGCCCGGATTCAGAGAGCTCTTCAGTGAGTTCCTTCTTAAGTAACAGCCTCTCTGACTAAGCGCCTGTTGCCGACCTTTCACTCAGTTCGACGACTCACGTGCTACGGTGCCATCGCCTGACTACCGTAACAATAACAAAGCCTGTCAGTCAAACTGCCAGCCCATCACTGAACCATGCCGGTTCCCAGTCTGCCTGCCCCATCTTGTCCCTGCCTCACCAGTCATTATCAAATATTTGTGTCGTCAGTAAATTCCTTTTTGATTTTCATTCTGTGTGAGTGTTCTCTTCGCTGTGGATTTGGGTCCACTATCGTAACAGTGTTTGTGGGTGTGTGCCTGTGTGTACACGTGTGTGTGGTTGTGTGTGTGTGTGTGTGTGTGTGTGTGTGTGTGTGTGTGTGTGTGTGTGTGTGTGTGTGTGTGTGTGTGTGTGTGTGTGTGTGTGTGTGTGTGTGTGTGTGTGTGTGTGTGTGTGTGGGGCGGAGGGCTGTGTGAAACATAAGATGTGAGAGAGAGAGGAAGGATGTTCTTTCTCAAGAGAACAAGTGAGTAACTAGCAGCCCAAGAGTGCTCCAGCCAAATGGGAAGATTAACTGATCATCTGATCTGATAATACAAACATGGTTTTCCAGTAACACAGTTGAGAAACAAGAAATGACGCGAAAAGAGTCCCTTGTTCCCATAGGCGGTGGAACTGCTCACAAATACAGCCATCCTACTCAGGGTACAATATAGATCGATAGGCACAACTTTATTCATACCCCAGAGGGGAAATTCCTTTGATACAGGACAGCAGCCTTGGAAGACACAGGATACAATACAAATCAATAAAAGTACTACTAGTGCTAAGAAATACAAAAATAGATGCTTGAGTAGGGGTGCAACGGATCATCATTGATCCGTGATCCGTTCGGATCATCTATTTCGGTTCGGCACACGCATGATCCGCGGATTGATTTATGAAAAAAAAAATTGCGCATGTTCAGTCCACACACAGCCGTAACCATTCCTGCTAGTTCCAGGGACAGAGCTACTTAACACGCTCTGGGTAAAAGTCCGCAACAGTTCCCTTTTCAATAAGCAAACAGTCCTATGGCTCGTTGTGATTTATTGTCCTCAGCGTACAACATGAAGAACAGTGGGCATGGAAAATAAAAGTAGGCTAGACTTCGGTGACTACTGTAACGATAACTGCTGCCTCCAGTGCTACGTCTGTTTCCATACTCGCGCTGCCACACAAACCTGTCGCCTAGGTTACCACACAGACGTAACACGTAGCTGACATAGCGATTGCTAACATAAAGAAAAACACATCGAGCATGGCCACGCATTTACAGCGACATCACCCCGGTGTTTCACTGACAGGAGTGAAACCGAAAGCGGCTCAACAACCGCTCATCACCGCGGCATTTAAGCAGCCCCTTCTTCCACAATCAGACCGGGCTAAAGCAATCACAAACGCTATTTTTTTATTTTTTTTGCTGATCCGAAAAATGATCCGATCCGTGACTCTGATCCGAGGAACGATCCGAACCGTGAGTTTTTTGATCCGTTGCACCCCTATGCTTGAGCAATGACAAACAGAGCAAACAGGTGTGTGTGTGTGTGTGTGTGTGTGTGTGCGCGCTCCTGTGTGTGCGACGTGCGTGTACGTATGCGCGTGAGCGCATGCGTCCGAGTGCGTGCGCCCGTGCACGTGTGCGCGTGAGCGTTACCTGCAGGTGCGTGCGCAGGAAGGTCTTGCGCTTGGTGAACTCGTAGTTGTTCCTCATGAGCAGGTAGAGCAGGCCGGCGGCCTCGGCCCGCAGCGAGGCCAGCCGCGACACGCAGCAGGTCAGCGCCTCGCAGCACAGCGCCGCACACAGGGTCACCCGGCCCTTGAACAGCACCACCGGGAACTGGGCGGGGGGGGAGAGGAGAGGCGGGGGGGGGGGAGGGGAGGGGGGAGAGAGGGGGAACGAGAGAAGGGAGGGAAGAAGCGAGAGATGGAGATTGAGAGAGAGGGCACCGTCGAATGGGACAGTATTGATAAAACAAGGGCATGGGTACATAGCACAGTGTACCAAGGGCCTAGCACAGCCTGTGAAGCCGAAGTCAAGTTACACAGGACGCTCAAGACACCTAAACCCTGTTCTGTTGACTCAGGAGGGACAGTTCAACCTGAATCGGACACTTCAAGGCAAACTCTGGTAATCCCAAATGTTTGTTATGTCGATGTTATCACCGACTCTTACACACACTGACACATACACACACACACACACACACACACACACACACACACACACACACACACACACACACACACACACACACACACACACACACACACACACACACACACACACACCCTTACATACACACAAGCACACAAAAACATCCACACTTAGTTAGTTTGTTAGTCCAATAAGAAAATACTCAGTTTAACTAATTTGTATATCTAGGATGTTGCAAAAAAGAACGTGTGTATGTGTGTATGTGTATGTGTGTATGTGTGCGTGTATGTGTATGTGTATATATGTGTTTGTGTGTGTTTGTGTGTATGTGTGCCTGTGTGCGTGCGTGTGTGTGTGTTCCATCCACCTTGTTGATGAAGGCCCGCAGCGCCGCAAAGACGTGTCTGAGCGCTGCTTCTGATTGGCCAACCTTCAGGAAGGTCAGGTAGACGTCAAACACCTTCTTCATCAGCACGTTGTGGCCGTCGTTGTCCAGCAACTTGTTCTGAGGATCCCCCCACCCCACACACACACACACACACACACACACACACACACACACACACACACAGACACACATACACACACACCAAATATGTTACCTATTTTCACTGTGTAATGTAATATAGGTTGAAGATGCATATATGACATATATGTGTTTGTTTGTGTGTGTGTGTGTGTGTGTGTGTGTGTGTGTGTGTGTGTGTGTGTGTGTGTGTGTGTGTGTGTGTGTGTGTGTGTGTGTGTGTGTGTGTGTGTGAACGAGATGTTTAGGACATCATATCACTGCTAGAATCATGTGCAAAAAAGACACATACAACAACACATTGGTGCACAAAAATCATTATTGCGATCAGTTTTGGCTTTATGACTCACATAGCACGACTGTCGTCGTCAATGCAAGCTGTGCTTTAGTTTGTTTTCACAACTCTTGGTGAAATGTGAGCTTGCATCTGTTGACCCAAGCATTTGAAGATGTGTTTGGACTTGCCCGGCGGCAACCCATGGCGGCCACATGGTTACCGCTCTCAACTTAATTATGCACTCATTTCGGAGAAGTTCTCAACCACCGGGTTGTTCAAACCGATGAGTCAAAGGGCTGGTGTGCAATACGAGACCTGGTGGAACTGGAACTGCCAACCTCCACAGCAGGGTAAAGAGAGAGAGAGAGAGAGAGAGAGAGAGAGAGAGAGAGAGAGAGAGAGAGAGAGAGAGAGAGAGAGAGTGAGTGTGAGTGTGAGTGTGAGTGTGAGTGTGTGTGTGTGTGTGTGTGTGTGTGTGTGTGTGTGTGTGTGTGTACCTTAAAGCACTGTGTGAAGAGCGAGAGAACGTCCAGGACGGTGAGACACACCTCAGTAGAGATGTTCCCCTCCAGCAGGGCCTGGTGGTGGACCTCTGCCTCAGACAGACCATTGCCTGCACACACACACACACAGTCATACATACACACACAGTGATACACACACACACACACACACACACACACACACACACACACACACACAGTCATACATACCCACACAGTCATACATACCCACAGTGATACACACACACACACACACACAGTCATACATACCCACACAGTGATACACACACACACACACACACACACACACACACACACACACACACACACACACACACACACACACACACACACACACACACACACACACATAAAAGTGATATATATTGACTTGGGAAGATGGGGGGCGTTGAGGGTCAGAAACAGCCAACCCACACACAGACACACGGACACACGGACACACGGACACACACCCGCGCTCACACACTCCTGAGGTACCTATGTTGAGTGTGAGGGAGGTGTCCATGGTGCCAAACTGCTGGATCTTGGTGTGCACCAGGCTGGCCCGGTTACAACGCATGGCAGGCATGGTCTGGGACTTCCTGTCGGTGGAGAACAGCCTGGAGGCCCACGCATCCTGGACCCTGCATGAGTTCGGAGCAGAACAGACCGGAGTGAACCACAACACTGGGACACCAAAGCCCACAGAATGACGCACGGCAGGCACAAGAAGAGTTGGTTGAGTATGTCTGCTGACCCTGACAGATTCAGTGACTCGGGGGAAATTGTATGTTTGTTTGAAATAGGCCCTTAGTCTCCTCAAACGGATGATAAAAACCATTCGCTGATGGGATAAAACAATAGCCAAGATGCATCTATGACATATATGTGTGTGTTTGTGTGTGTGTGTGTGTGTGTGTGTGTGTGTGTGTGTGTGTGTGTGTGTGTGTGTGTGTGTGTGTGTGAGAGTGTGAACGAGATGTTTATGTGTATGATGTCATATCACTATGAGAATCATGTGCAAAAAAGACACATACAACTAACACATCGGTGCACACAAATCATTATGCGATCAGTTTTGTATTTGTTACTCACGTAGCACGACTGTCGTCATCAATGCAAGCTGTGCTTTTGTTTGTTTTTTTCACAGCTCTTGGTGAAATGTGAGCTTGCATCAGGTCACCCAAGCACTTGAAGATGTGTTGGCGGCCACAAGGTTACCGCTCTCAAATTAATTATGAATGCACTCATTTCGGAGAAGTTATCAACCGCCGCTTTTTTGGCTAAACCATAGCCAACCTGATGCTAAACCCTAGCCATCCTGTGCCATCCCTCCAACCCCTCCCTTAAACACACAGAAATAAACTGTGTGTTACTCATCCTCCAAGAGGATGAGTAAATCTTTATAAACTGTCATTTTCTCTCAGGAGAGTCGAGACATGTCTTCCTTTTTCATTTAGCCACTGCAGTGTGAAATGCATGCAGTGTTTACTTAGCGGGTGTGTTTGAGTTGGTGCCCTACCATGACTGTGTAGCCCCAAAAACAAATATGCAGTTGCAAACCCTCTGCCTCGACATATACTCCCACAGACCCCCGCCCCAGACTCTCCCAGGGTAGGTCCACCCAGACCACACCCCACCCAGGGCATCGACTCCCCCATGTGTCAAACCCCCAGGCCCATCGCACACTCATGGAGTTCAGGACAGCAGCTAGACCCTCTGTGGTCCATCCTGGAGGCCTCACCTGCCGATGGATCTCTTCCCGATGTAGCGGAACTGGGCAAGGCATGTCCTGCAGGGAGAGGGGAGAGGGGATAGGGAAGAGGGGAGAGGAGAGAGAGGAGAGGGGAGAGGGGAAAGAGGAGAGGGGAGAGGGGAAAGGGGAGAGGGGAAAGAGGAGAGGGGAGAGGGGAAAGAGGAGAGGGGAGAGGGGAAAGGGGAGAGGGGAAAGAGGAAAGAGGAGAGGGGAGAGGGGAGAGGGGAGAGAGGAGAGGGGAGAGGGGAGAGGAGAGAGAGGAGAGGGGAGAGGGGAAAGGGGAGAGGGGAAAGAGGAAAGAGGAGAGGGGAGAGGGGGGAGGGGAGGGGGGAGGGAAGAGAGGAGAGAGGAGATGGGAGAGGGGAGAGGGGAGAGGGGAGAGGGGAGAGGGGAAAGAGGAAAGAGGAGAGGGGAGAGAGGAGAGGGGGGAGGGGAGAAAGGGGAGGGGAGAGAGGATAGGGGGGAGGGGAGGGGGGAGGGAAGAGAGGAGAGGAGAGAGGGGAGAGAGGAGAGGGGAGAGGTGGGAGTGGAGAGGGGAGAGAGGAGAGGGGAGAGGTGGGAGTGGAGAGGGGAGAGAGGAGAGGGGAGAGGGTAGAGGGGAGAGAGGAGA
>NC_079428.1:8776538-8794038 GCF_026213295.1 Gadus chalcogrammus | reverse complement strand
ACCTCTGTGCTGTCAGGGGTCCCGGGGTCCATGAACAGAGAGCCGCGAGAGTCCTCCCTCCTAACCAGTAGGCCGTTCTGAGCTAGTAAACCTGGACACACACACACACACACACACACACACACACACACACACACACACACACACACACACACACACACACACATACATAAAGGAGAAGGAGGAGACAGGAGGAGTCTTTTCAACTCGGGGACAGTCGAAGGTACTGCATTTGGTCTTTATTTGATGCACAATGCTAATGTGCTTGGCCATTGAGGTTGTGTTCCCCCCTTTACAATAAGTGATTTTCACCCGTTCAGCCATCCTCGCGAGCAAAGTTAACTGCAAGACTTCCCATGTTGTACTTGTAATACCTGGTTGCTTTCAATTCCATTCAAAAACATTGGTGGACACGCTGCAGTGATTGGATTGATTTGATTTAAATGCCGTGACGCGACTCAAGAGACACAACATTACGTTACAGGACCTACGGGATAAAGAAAAAAATAAATGAACGACGGGACTCGATAGTGGTATCGATAAGCCCAAACGTTAATGATTTTCGGGTTTTGAAAAAGTGGAACCGGGTCCTTGAAAGAACCGGGTTTGATCCCCATCCCTACACAATACATCTGCATTCATGAAGTGAAATAGGCTACATTTTAATGTCAGCTAAGCGAGAACAGAGACTGCTTGGCCCTTTGCTGCGACCCATATCCAGGGGCCCACACAAATGTCCTTTTTCTGGAGCCCTAATCTCCTGTTTACGCCCCTGTACCTACAGTGTGTATGGATCAGGGGGGCGGAGGCAGTGAGGCTCTCTCTCACCGTGGTCTCGGTCGATGGCCGTGCTGATTCTCCTGCTGTCCACCGACCCGGAGGAGGATATGAGGTCATCCCTGGAGCCCTAGAGGGACACACACACACACACACACACACACGCACACGCACACACACACACACACACACACACACACACACACACACACACACACACACACACACGAGTCAGGGGAGTCAAAACACGAATGCCAGGAGGAAAGGATTCTGAATATAATTTCCATTTGTGTTGAACCCATTTTTGGGACCGAGCTGGGTGGAGCTGGGTGAGTGGTTGTGCGTGTGCTCTCACGTTGAGTCCTGTCCCAGGGCTTGCGGTGAAGGTTGGTGCCGACAGCTGTTTGAGGTTCTGGTACAGCAGCTCCACGAGGGGAAGATACAGCAGGCAGATACGGGCCTGCTGGTTCTAGCCACCAAAAAACAGGAAAACCGTACTCAACATACATCTGTAAAGGCCATTTGATTAACTGCGGACGTACAGAAAGATACAGCCACGCAAACATTACACTAACACATTACTTAAGGGGGATGTCCTTGATGGGCGCACCAATTTTTTAGGTCACTGCCGTTCTCTGATGGGGACTTCTGATTGGTTGATTTGCAGAATCATACGTTGCAAAACGCTGCCGTTTTTAACAGAATCAATTCATAAGGTTCACGTGACGTCACTGTAGCTTTGAGCCGCCATCTTGACGAGCGATCCCACCCACTGACCCACTGATTTCAGGGGTAACAACAACACCTACGACCACAATCAAACAATGAGGATGCGCTCTTTTATTCTCTTTAGTGCAGGTAATGAAAGGTTCTGAAAGATGGCATATCCATGTAGCTTACTAATGAATAAAACGCATACAAAAAACGTTGACATATGACCCACTATGTTCTGCTCCATATACCCAATGTTGACATCTTCCCAGCCAAAGAGTATTGGTATTAATACGTCCTTCATTGTCCAAAATAATCCATAATAATTCAAATCGGGTTTTGTTGTGGGTACAAAATGAATCTTGAAGAAAACTCGTCCTAAGCGTCCCCGGCGAAATTATAGTCTATGATTTGATGACTGATTTCAACGATCAATGATAGTAACCCACCACAAACTGTTCACAAGAAGTCACAAATATATAGTACTTAACTTTGCCCTTATCAGATAAAGAATATTGGTGGCCAAGTGCCTCGCTTTAGCGTCCTTCACCCATCCAGCCACAGCATATTGGTATGCATCAGTGCTCTTGAAGGCTTTCAAGATATCTCCACTGTATGGGGAGGGGTTGTGGACTAAATAAATATATATGTCATGAAGATTGATTTGAGGCAAGCATACTAATGGACAAAAAAAATAATAGGGATAACAAATAAGGATCAGAGCCTAAAATCGATATATCTCTGTCTCTCTCTAACATTCAGATGAGCGGTGTGGGCGGCCATACTTGGCGAGATCGGTCGTGCAAATGGCGGCGTTCCAGAAAACGTGACGTACTTACGTACGCAGGAATATAATACCATAAGGTCGGGCACTATTGAGGATTTTGCATACCAAACTTGGCAATGATGCGTCCAAAAAGATTCAGCATATCAAATAAGGCAGGGAAGCAGAAAAGTAAGTGGGTAGGATTTATTGCAGTAGAATATTAACCAACTATGTAAGATAATAATAAAATAATAATAATAATAATATATTTAATTTGTAGAGCACTATACATTCAGAAATCTCAAAGTGCTAAGTTTAAGAGAGAGGAAAAAAAATAAAACGGGTTGTTTAAGCATATAATGCATAAACAGTAAAAGGGAAATTAGCAAAAGGCTTTTTTAGAAAGATAAGTCTTACATTTTTTTTTTAAAACAGCAGTAGACTGTGGGGCGTTCAAGATATAACCAGTGTAGACTAAGTTTCTGTTCTATAAACAGGGCGGGGTGTTCCCCTGCTATTACTGACAATGAGTCGGAGCTAACCCCTGTTGTCAAAGCGTTTCCAAACCTTTTGGAGACCAAAGTACTTCTGATCTACATATGCCTATTTCATTCGACAACTCTCAAGTGTTCACGTTAGGATTGGTGGTTTTTAGTGTTTTGGACCTTTTTCAATATTAAATATGAATATTATAAGAAACTGACTTCAATGATTGTTCCCTTACAGTACATGCGCACTGCATTGATATATGCACGACCGAAAGCAAAGTGAATAGTGGGGAATCGCGTGTCACGTGCGCTGAAAACAATATCCTGAGTTTGAGATCTGAATCATGGGATATAGCCCAATATCCCGAGATAGTGAACCAAGCACATGTACGTGTAGCATATACTAATACCCTATATTACTATATTACGTACTACTGATAACAATCGTGTGGCTTGCTTTGCAACCACAATAATAATAACACTTAATTACACATACATTTTTATACCACTTATGGAAGTCTCAGTTTTAAATCTAAATTAGTGGTGTGTACACAAACCTTGATCATTGGTAAAAATGAAAAATACAGTTTAAACTGTATTTTTGGTTTATTATTATTTGGTTTTACATTCCATTTCATCCTTATCTCTATGTACTCTGTGGAACTGATCGTTTGTTTAGTTTGTTCCACTAATGTAACCGCCACAATCGAGCTGAAACATCACTCAGCACCCAACCACGCTGGTTGTTGACAGAGTATGTCTCGCTGAGCTGTTGAGCTGGAAGTGGACAGTATGGCAACAGACAGCAGACAGACGGCAGACAGACAGCAGCATTAAAAACATATGTGCACAGTAATAAGGATTAAACTGTGCGTGCAGACATTGGCTAGCACGCACTTCCTTATCTCTCAGACGCCAAGTCACGACAAACAGTCTGATTATATGTATTTCTTGTCAAACACGTTTCTGCATTTGCATATTTCCCCTCAGGGGTTTGCATAACCGACTGGTTTAGTGCACATGACACATGTTAGTCCAACAACGATGGAGATAATGAAACAGTTGGGCCGACGC
The DNA here is from genome assembly GCF_026213295.1 of Gadus chalcogrammus. Classification (NCBI taxonomy): domain Eukaryota; kingdom Metazoa; phylum Chordata; class Actinopteri; order Gadiformes; family Gadidae; genus Gadus; species Gadus chalcogrammus. The sequence continues at coordinate 8,790,222 of NC_079428.1, read as the reverse complement.
TACAACCGCTAGCCTGGGAGAGGAGAAAAGTACTGTTGACCGCCCTCCTTTGAGACCCGGGCAACAAGCAAATCCAGGAGACAGTATTTAACGAACTGGATGTTATATTTTCACTAAAAGAAAAATGAATTACTACACTTCTAGCAATTGTTGAGAAGAAAGAGTTTCTTTTGTCGCTCCGTGCTGCGTTGGAAATAAAAAATGAAATGAGAGGTTTGAGACTAACTGCACTACTCTGGCGATGCCAGGCTATATACGGGTGTCCTTGTATGTCAATGTCCAATGATAGTCGGACCAAAAAGGGAAGCCATCTTGAATCAAGCGTCAAGAGGTTCCTACCTCCTTGTTTCTTCTCCATCTGGTCTGCATTTTGATATTCCTGCTTGTTAGCTGTATTACGCCCCCCTTACCAGCATGGCTTCAAGTTCAGTTCAGTTCAGTTGATTTTTGTCATTGTTACAGGATAACAACAAAATGTTGTTAGAGCAAAACCATGAATCTCCATGAATCAAACACCCATTACCTAACACATAATAGATCCCCATAAATAACCCAAGTTATGCGTAGTTGTCCAATCAGCGTCTCACGATGAACAACTCCCATCTGCATGATTGACAGATTATCTTGGTTATCGCCTGCCAAGAATTTTCTGAAAGGACGTGCCAAAATTCAACAATATTCCAAGAACGACAACCATCTTACACGTGAGATGTAGAACGAGGTAAACACCTCAATCTACGATGGCTCAACAGCAACAAAGAAAGTGTACATAACAGGAAGTAATTTCTATTTCCACCCAATCCTCATTCCAACACACAAACAAAGGGACCGACAACGAAACCTCAAACCTACCTTGTTTAGAACAAATCAAGTCCACACTAAGAGTCAACCCTTGGTTTCCTCCTCTAATGGTTGACCGGCTCTTCCCACAGACTCAGTCCATACCTCTCTGCGTGGATCTGTTTTCCTGGGGCTGACCCCTGACCTTTGAGCTCCCTAACACCATGTCCAAACACTGGAAGGCTGAAGTACAGGTGCTCAAGTTTCTGTATTGCGTTGATTTATTTGTATTTTTATCTTATTCTGTGCTTTATTTAAATTGATTGCATTGTATGTGTTTAACGACGTGGTGTGTGTGGCTGGCTGCTGTTTTGTTTCGGTTGCCGTCCCTGTAGTGTTGGGGGTGGATCGGTGAGCGGGGGAACATCCATGGTTTGAAGGTGCTACTCACCTTGTAGATGGTGTAGCGGTCGTCGGCCGCGTGCTTGACCAGCAGGTTCTTGAGGGTTGCCACGGCGACCTGCCGCACCTCGGCGCTGCGCTGCTGCTGCAGGGCGCTCGCCACCTCGCGCAGCAGCAGGCCCACCAGGAAGTGGTTCCGGCAGTAGTCCTCGGTCAGGCTGCACTCCAGGTTCTGGTCTGGGGGGGGGGGGGGGGGTCAAGGGTCAGAGGTCAGAGACCAGACAAGAGCGGGGTTTGTCCCTGTGGTTTCCAACGGGCAAGTCCGTTGGTCAATGAGCGGTGGCAAGAGTGGTGACGCAGGCCGAGTGGTCGACATCACATCCACACAGGTCTCCAGAGCGGCCGACCACAGCGTTGATTTATCATGCAGAGAAAACAATCGGGGAGGTTCGCCATTCGCCAAAGGAGTCCTCGACTCCGCCCACATTTAAACACAGAGGGCGAATTGTCGCCAGGTCTCGGAAGACGAAAGGGACCCCCGGGCAGAGAGGGAGAAGATATCCTCGATGTGGAGGAAGTATGAAGGCCGCCAAGCGAGAAGGAGGAGACGTGTGCTCCAGTGTGTGGACCCAACAGCCAACCCTCCCAGTGCACACACACATCCTGGCAAGCCATCGCTGGGCAGTATGGAAGACTAGCCTAGCAGCATCGGTAGGCGCTAGCATTAGCATGGGCGCGGCGGGGATGCGTCGGTCGCAGCGTGGGGGGGGGGAAGCCAGCGGAGGACGGAGGAAGGAGAGGGGAAAACAAGGCAAACAGGAGTCTGCTTGGCGGCGGCGGACCGGTGAACGTACGCTGCGGGCCACCTACCTACTGTGCCAAACATCTCCGAGGCGTACGAAATTAAATCTGACCCCAGGCAAAAACAAAAAGAGAAGGAGGGGAGGGGGGGTGGGGGGGGGTGAAAGAAATTAAAGTAAATATGAACAGTCCATGCACGTGGAGCCTTTAGTGCGGGGGTGGTTTGATGGCGTGACTGTGGGGGTGGAGAGGCCCTCGTGACAGAGGTGTTGAGGTAGGGGCCAAACAGGTTCAGCTCATTCAAACGACCATGGGTGTGTGGGTATGCCGGGGGCCATGGTGGACGTCGTGAGACACACCTGTGTTGGCCCATTACCATCACATCTCTGCCTGTTGAAGACCATAGTATGGGGGTGAAGGGGTCGGTAGGTAAAGGGGTTCCTCTCTCCCAGACCAAAGGTTCTGGGTTCGAACCCCAATGTCTACCGGCATAACCTGAAGGCATCCTTGAGCAAGACGCCCAAACGATTGACCGCTCACTAATGAGGATGGAGATTTGGAAGGGAGGGGGGGAGAGGTACAGCCAAGACAAGTATGTGCAGCCTCACATCACATGACCTGGTTTTGGTGTGACTTTGGTGGTGATGTTGATGAAGGAGGGGAGTTGGGGTGGGGGGGGCTGTAAGTTGGTATGGGTGTGGTGGTTTGTGGAGTTATTAGGTGCTTGGGAGCAATGGATCCGACCAATATTAGCACACATGATAAAAAAGTGTCCATTATTACAAGTGAATTCACCCCGCTGTGTGTAAGTTCTCCCCCCGCCTTAAGGGGGCTTCCTTCCTCTCTCCCACTGAAAGGGGGTACCTTATTTTGCTTTTGTGTACTCTGTGGCCAAGATGGGTATTATTGATGAACCAGGCTCCGAGTAAACCCCGTGAACACTTTGGGTGCTCTAGTTTGGTTCTACAGTGTGACAAACACTAAAAAAGTGATAAACATTCATGACCCCATTAGAGATGCTAAGGTTCATACTCTGGGAGTATGAACCTTAGCATCTCTTAGGAGGGCATGAATGTGACCTCATTAGAGATTTTTCATCACAAGTGTCCTCCAAGAAATGCTTTTCCCCTAAGAAGGGGAGGGGTTGAACAGACGCACACACACACACACACACACACACACACACACACACACACACACACAAACCATGAAACACACACAGAGAGACCAGCATGCATACACACAAAGAATATCACACAAACACACACGCACACGTACACACACACACACACACACACACACACACACACACACACACACACACACACACACACACACACACACACACACACACACATACACACACTCACACACTCACCTTGCACCCTCTGCAGCTTGGTGCGTCCGAAGGCCATGGGCAGGTTAAGTGGTATGAAGTGCTCGTGGTTTCCAACCGTCATCAGGAAGTCAAACTTCATCTCCGTCAGCACCTGAGGGAGGGGGGGCAGTGACCGGTGGTTACTAGCATAGACATCCTATATCATAGACGGACGATCGAACGCTACTGCCTACTGCCGCTGACGAGACGCGGGCCGCCATCTTGGAGTGGTGATCCGGTCCGCTCAGTGCAATCCGTTTGGCAGGAGCAATGAACTGTCAGCGCATTTAATCAATCATACCTCACTGAATACCACTGATTTCCACACGTTTTTTTGTCATACGTGTAGCTATGATAAAGGACACATGGTTTGGCGTGTTTTATTATTCATAGTTGGCTTAACATTAATAGAATATTCTTATATGCTATAAGTGACCAGGCGACCGAGATCAAAACTGGGAACATAATCCCAGAGAAGGGGAAAAAACGGTCAGCTATTTTTAAGTTGAAGAAACAATAAATGATTAGGCTATATATACAAATAGTGGCAGACGCCAGGGAGGAGTGAGGGGAGTGGTAGGTCTGGCAACCTGCTGGCTCCACCCCCAAGCCATATATGGACTTCCTCCCTTTAACAAGGCAAACCTGGGGATCGTTAAGCAGGGGTCCTGGGGCTTAAGAGGGCGAGCAAACAGTCGTGTAAGAATAGGAAGGCTAAGGGGAGAAAGGCTAGAGAAGCTAGGGCTAGCAAAGGACCGGCAGGATCTGTGTGATCGCCTGGCAGCGTGGAACGCCCTAAGGGAGAGAGATAGGTGGAAGGGGTTGGACGGACATTTGTACTGCGGCATATACTGTACTGACCCTTTTCCCACCCTGGTTTCGTTTACAAGGATAAATAAACCATTCGGCTTTGGACCTGCTCTCGGTGTTGTCTCATTTTATCTATCCGACTTGGCAGCGTGGAAACCCCACACCCACTGGCCCGCTACAATATATATCCTACATAAACAATGTATGAATACATTTGATATCTATATATCTTACCTTATAGACTATCTCTGACTGTGGCTGCAGCAGCAGTTTACTGTCTTGACACTTTGTATTGATGTTTTGTATTTACTTTTATTAACATTCTTTCCTTAAATTATTATAATGTTTACAGTGATTGTTTTATATGTATTTCTTATGTATGTTGCCTTGGTATAAAGCGTCTGCCAAATACTTAAACAACATATAAACACCTGAAAGTTTTTATATCAGCTAAAACCACCAATCTGTTTCACTGGATTCAGATAAAACCAAATTCTGTCTTACCCAACAATGTAAGTATTTGAATATTGTTACTTGAATGACTCCATTTAAATCATGGTTACAATTATACTGTTAAGAAAGTATTGCCTTATACTTTGCCTTAAATGAAAATGTGTCATGATACAAATCAGCTGATATATATGAATGTTGAATGAATGTTTATTTGTGGATGGATCGATGGAATGGACTGGAGTTTGCAGGAGGGAATTGATACAGGCAAATGATCAGACCAGAATGAGTGAAATTCAAAATACAATAAAAAGCAGTAATGCATGTAGTGTATGCAAGGCAGTATGAATGTAAAAAATATCAATATCTGTGTGGGATTAAAACCCTGAAAGAGGATTGTTTTGCATAGCTTCTTTCTCGTGCTTCCTTTCTGAAGTTCAAGAGAGGCGAGTTCGGCAATGTGGTGCAGCCTAATCTTATGAAACACAGACACAACCAATGATAACAAGTCTGAATGGTGGTTGTCGATACGAAACTGTGTTCCCAAAGCAGAAATACATCCTCTGTTCCAATCTCCCCTCGGACTCTATGCTACTCCCTGACTCCCCATCACCACTTCAAGATGGCGACTGCATTTCTCGCGTCCCAGCAGCCAATGCTGCGTCTATAGGATGCCTATGGTTACTACGTTTGGGAATCCCACGGTGCCTCACAATATGATACGCGATACATGGCCAGCGATATCGATAATGTCGTGGTTTGTTATCTTCCGTTCAAATTTCCTTCATTCATGTGTTCAGCGAACCTCGAAACTCTGGGGGCCGCCGTGGAGACTAGCTGGGTGCTGAGTCACGGGCCGAGGGCAGTGCCAGCAGCGAGCAACAGACGAAGTGTTTATCTGTGATCCTCACATCGTTGAGAAAACATGTTTCGACCTGTTTGACCTGAATGATCGGGACCGGTTTGAAGAAGGAGGAAGTGGAACTCTACCTTCACCCAGGGTCGAGCGTCTCTGTCTCTTCTCTTTGTTGTTTTTGCACATTCGAAAGAGAAAATATTCTGTTGTTTGGTTATTCCATTGAGATAAAGCTTTCCTTGGTGGAACCAAAAGCCAGTTGAGAGACATACCCTGACCTGTCGACGGCTCAGCCCAGAGGCCACAGAGAAGGAAGTGTGTAGGATCTATTACAGTAGTATAGATACGAGCACACTATGGAAGATATAACCAGTATGGACAGTTTAGTGGTCTTAGTGTGGCAAAGATATTAATAGAATGATGGTTGGTGGATGGGACATTTATTTCCAGTTACGTTAGATGTATGGTGTCCACCTGCAGTGTGTTGAGCACTACTGATTGTCCGCTGTGTTTACTGAAGTGAGGAAGCGTGTACTAGCATGACATAAGGTGGACTTTGTTTAGTAACGCATTCCGACACACCACCAACCTTAAATAACTTTTATATTCCGACTGTTACTTTCGCTGCAGGAAACGATGTGATGTGTTAACAATAATGTCCAAACATATGGTGCAAACATACGTTGTTATTTCCCCATTGTATGTGTGTGTCTGTGTGTGTGTGTGTGTGTGTGTATGTGTATGGGTTAACCCGGGGTTCATGCAGGGTGATCCCAGTCTCTGGGGGGGGGCGTACTGAGTGATATCCTGTTCGATAAGGAGGAGCTTTGAGGGGATGTCATGGTGGTTGGTGCGGCCTCAATCCTTTCCCAGACCGTGGCTTTGTCAGTATATAAAGGAGCGTTGATCACACACTCATACTGTCCATATTCCCCGCCTTTAGTCGCAGGGATTGCTGCTTGTGTTTTTGCAATGTTCATATGTTCTATGCTAGTCTTCCACTGCCTCTTGGTTACTGCTAACTTTATTTATATTTGCTATGCTTGACACGTTTACTGAGACAACCTGTTGTTGGACATGTTTGAAAAAAGAATTCATTCGAAAAAGAAGGCATTCTGTTGTTTGTTGATCCCATTGCAATCTAGCACTGTTTGATGTTCAACAACAATGCCAAGTGCCATTCAGATTTCAATACGTTTCAACACAACATGCCTGGCTAGGTCTGAGTGCCCTGCCCCAGACGGTGCCGTGCTCCTGATCTTATCTTTCACGTTGATTGCACAGGCAAAGGCGAACTTTACGGGCTGTAAACACGAGTCAACTGCCACCATAGGGTGTGAAGTTGCAGTCGTTACATATTTTTTTGTAAGTCGTTACACATTTTTTTTCTTTGTTTAGTAACGCATTCCGACTCGCCACCAACCGTAGATGACATTTAAGCCCAGTTCAGACCAAAGATTCACCTTGCAATGGCTTGCAACGAGACAGTTTTAGAACGTCGCAGGGGCGGTGTGAACGGGTCGTTGCAAGCCGTTGCAAGGAGTTGCAAGGCATCGCAAGGAGTTGCAAGGAGTCGCCAGAGATTGAACATGTCAAATCGCAAGGTCCAGTTTTAGAACGTCGCAGCCCGTCTCGTTGCAAGGCGTCGCAAGGAGTTGCGAGTTGCAAGTCGTTGCAAGGTGAATCTTTGGTCTGAACTGGGCTTACATTACAACTGCTACTTTCACTGCAGGAAACGGTGTGATGCGTTTGTGTCGACAGTAAAAGTTGCTTTCGTACAACATAAGTTGTGCGATGTCAACACATGATTGACATTGCACAACATATGTCCAAACATATGGTGCCAACATACAGTAGATATTTTGCACCATTGTGTGTGTGTGTGTGTGTGTGTGTGTGTGTGTGTGTGTGTGTGTGTGTGTGTGTGTGTGTGTGTGTGTTTACCCTGGGATCATGCAGGGTGAAGCCACACATGTAGTCGTTGATCAGGCTGAAGGCAAAACCTCTGTTCATGAAGGAGAGGCACCTCTGGAGAGAGAGCGAGAGCGAGAGAGAGAGAAAGAGAGAGAGAGACCGGTTTAAAATTCTTTTGGTGTGTTAAATACCTGATGGCGTGTTAATAATGGTCCCAACAATAGGATTATAGCGGATTAAGTGACTGAGCAGAGGAGTGTCTGTGTGTGTGTGTGTGTGTGTGTGTGTGTGTGTGTGTGTGTGTGTGTGTGTGTGTGTGTGTGTGTGTGTGTGTGTGTGTGTGTGTGTGTGTTTGTGTGCATGCGTGCGTGTGTGCGTGTGTTTGTGCATTTATGTGTGTCCTAGGTTTGCGGGGCTCTGATCAGGTGTGGTGGGGCCGAGTCAGGGCTCAGGGCTCAGGGCTCAGGGCTCAGGGCTCAGGGCTCAGGGCTCAGGGCTCAGGGCTCAGGGCTCAGGGCTCAGGGCTCAGGGTCAGACCTTGATGAAGACGGCCAGGCTTAGGTTGATGCAGCGGGCCTCCTCCTGGACCTCCACGTGGCGGATGGTGATGTGGGGCATGATGGACAGCAGCAGGGACTGCAGCGCCTGGTTGAAGCTGTCTGGAAACCGCTGGCTGCGCGGCATCTGAGGCCCCCCCGAAACACACCGCCAAAACGTGAACCGAGATACCCTCCGGCCCCAAGGAGGGGCGACATCAGTGACAGTGAAATGATAAATACAGCGCTCCAGAATAGTGCACTCGCTCCTTGGTTTCCATTACCAAATGTTAACAGCCTTCATGAATCATCACCTGAGCATCGCCATGCGCACTGACACCCGCAAACCCGCACCCACAAACCCAAACACAGAAAACCACACCCACAAACAAAGATAACTTGGTGTCCTTGCAAGGATCTGAACCAGCATGACGCGTTGTTAAAACAACATCTTGGGTAGAGATGACGTTCTTCTTTTTATAGGAGATATGTATTAATAGACATTCCAGTAAATACAATGTCATGGCTTGTTATTTAATTCAAAATATTGTCGCTTTGTGCGACCCATCACATGTTCTCCATGGATGATTTGTGTAAATTTGTGTATGCTAAATACATTTTACCTTTCCACTGTTTTCCACAGCCATGGCCTTGTGTATAAAGGGGTTTCTGGCACTGCATTTGTATTTTCCTAATAATTACCCTTTGCATACGAGTTGTCCCACGAAAGGACTTTTGCAGCATTTAACGGTAAGACTCAAGTCAAAGGTGGGGAGCCCTTTATATAGTGGGTAACAAAGCAGAGCTGGTGCCCAGGCCTGTCGTGAGAAGGCAAGCAAACCAAGCAATTGCTTGGGGCCCCGAGCTGGCCTGGGGCCCCAAGACAACGACTGGTTATGAATAAAATGCAACGACAAACTGATCTGCGATCGGCACAGGCGACCTAGTCCTAGGACGGCAAATGTGTTGAGGGCGCCCTATGGTGGCGCCTTTAATTAATGAATTTATATGAAACAAGAAAAAAAAAAACATATTGACCAAACATGTTTCCAAATGGAACGGACAAGGGAGGGGACAGGCGATTAATTGATAGCGCTCATTGAAACTCTCACTGTAGTACGCACTCACTGCAGTCCCCCGTCCCCCCCCCCGGCTCCGAAGTCTACCTTGGGGCCCCCAAATTCCCTGAAACGGCCCTTCTGGTGCCCTTCAATGGATTGATCCTGGTCGAACTCCGTTTGAATGTAATTTATGAGAAGAGGGGGGTGAATTTCCATTGCATGAGTTTCCTGTTCCTGGTGCTTATCCCCCCCGGCCGTGAGCAACATTCCAACAGGTCTCAGCCTGGAGGAGCGAGGTGTGAGCCAGAGGGAAGGGCAGCACAACAACTCACCTTAATGCGACTTCCCTGATGCAGGAACTGGGCCATGGATTTGGCCATGGTCTCAAAGAAGAACCAGGAGTACTGGAAGCAGAGAGGGAGACAGAGAGGGTGATCACCAGGGGCCCCTCACTAGGGCATATCGCTAGGGGCCCATTGCTATGGGCCAATCACTAGGGGCCCATTGCTATGGGCATATCGCTAGGGGCCCATCACTAGAGGTCCATCACTAGGGACCCAGTCGCTGTTGATAACAGCATTCTGGTCATTATTATCATTGTGAATCCACATACATTTAACAGGTCAGGAAGGAGGAACAGGATTTCAACTGTGGTGTAACAGGAAGAGCACTATTGAAATTTGTTACCCAATCAAGGGAAGGAGAACGCTGAGCAGTGTTGTGCAAGGGTTTCCTTCTCCCCTTACTTCCAGTTTTCCAAGCTACTTGAGCATTTATTTATGAGGGAAATGACACCATGTCCTGGCCATTGTTGGTATTATAATTGAATAGGAAAGTTCTATTCATTTTATGTTTCTGTACCTTTTTCTTCTGATGTACCCCCACATCCTTATCAGCTTTCCTTGATTTCATTTCAAACTTACATCTTACTTCATAAATAAGCATCATTATTAATATTGCCATGGCCGAAAGGTGTTTAAAATGGAAGAAGTCTACACCCTTTTAAGTGAAAATAGATGTAGACTTATATCATGACCTAACTTTATTTTTATATTTGACTATTCAGCAAAAAATCAACACATAATCATATCTTTTTACAGGCAGAGCAAAGTAAAATCAGAAACTTGACACGTGCATGCATTCATCAACAGTCACTTTGATAATAATAATAGCGAGTGTAACAGCGACTCCTAGTGGTCGATGTTGGTCATTGAATTGAATCGAATGGAATACCTTGAGCAGCTTGTTGCTGGTGTTGACGTCGGCTGTCTGCCTGAGAATGGCGGTGACGGCAGTTGCCAGCACCTCATGCGTGGTGGCGGAGCTCACGGTTGTGGAGCAATTTGTCACAAACACATACTGGGTGGGAAAACAATACATGGCCGATGTTTGTTTTATATTTATTGTATATTCAGCTTTTTTTGCCATTTAAGAGACAACCTTCCAAACCAGAGTTTATTGAGACAAAAGAGATCAAATGATTAAACCTTGGGTAGAATTGTATGTAGTGGCTAGGTTATTTGGAATCCCAACCTGTCTAACCTGCAGGCCTCCCAGAAAAATATATCTCTACCTTCTCCTAATTGGGCTATGTATTCACTGTCTAACCCCTACCTGCTCCGTAACGACCTGTCTAACTCCAACCTGCTTTTGTGAATATCAGAACTTTGAAATCAAATAAGACATGTGATAAGCAGGAAAAAGGAGAGCGAGATGGTGTGTGTGTGTGTGTGTGTGTGTGTGTGTGTGTGTGTGTGTGTGTGTGTGTGTTTGTGTGTTCGGTGTGTGTGTGTGTGTGTGTTTGTGTGTTTGTGTGTGCTTCTAACCTTGAGGAAGGAGCGCAGGTAGTGTTCCAGCCCCTCCTCCTGACACCTGGATACTATGTGTATGATAACCCTGAGGACACAGACACACGCAGGCACGCACGCGCGCACGCACACGCACACGCACACACACACACACACACACACACACACACACACACACACACAAAAACATACAATTAGAATCTTTTTCTGTGTTTAGAATTTTTGGAAAAAATCAGTCCATCCCGACCTTTTGACCTTCTATGCTAACAGAACCCCGTGATGAGACCTGAGCCCGAAGCACTGTGACGCCTTCCATCGGATGCTAAAGAAAATCCTGGATTTTGACATCGAAAATAAACTAGCCCTTTTTGTAGAACTGAACTAAACAATAAATCCCGCTACACCCTGGTTTTAATTGAACCAACAGGATTCTAGTTCCTTTTTGTTCCGCGCTTCAAATATGAGATGAAATTCACAATCCCCATGTTTCAGGCCTTCTTAGACATTCCCACCCGAAAGACGTTTAGAGCGCTCCGGACGGCACTGACCGGAGGGAGTTGACCGCCACGTCGTGGGCTTCTTTGGTTGCCGTGGTGAGCACCTCGAACAGCTGCATCAGTATGATGGGCAGAAAGTTGACCATGACCTGGGTCTCCACCGCATGTAGGCACTGTAGAGACGGAGACAGGGGTTCCTTTAGCGGTAAACGGACTGCTTTTATATTGCGCTTTTCAAACCATGAGCCACTCGAAGAGCTTTACATTATTGCCTAACAATCACCCATTCGTACACCTGTGGCGGTGTCAACCATGCGATGAGAACCTAAACCAGATGTGAGCGAGGAGGTGGGCGGGAACCTCAGTGCCTCACCTTTAGGTACTTGATGAGCTCGGCTGGGTTCCCTTCAGGGCTGCTCCTCATCAGCTGGCAGTGCTGGAAGAACTTGTGGAGATGCAGGTCCTGCAGTTGAGAGAAAATACACATAGTATAGTTACCAAACAAGTTAAGATCCACATACAATAGTTACCAAACAAGTTGAGACACACATACTGTAGTTACCGTCACTTTAACAAGTGGTGATACATGTTGATGTTAATAAAGTATAAAGTATATAACTCTAACTCGGAGCTCCATCTAGGCGCTGTGTGGGGATTGGTGTGAATGTGAACGAGAGTGTTCTGGTTGTTCTTACCTGGGTGTATATCGTGGAGGCCAATCTCGTTCTCACTTTGAACAGCGGCTTTGCATTCTCCACCCACTTGATGTCCGGTTGGGACTATGTCGAAAAAAATAAGTTATTTTGTCCAGCTTCTTCTGTATATAAAGCAGCATTATATTATTGATGACCACTAGGGGGCATAAATACTCTACTATGCTGAAAATAAATCATGAGAATCAATGAATGGCTTCTTGAACGTTTTTTCTAATGTTTTCTACTGTCATGTTAGGATTTCCCCACCTTCTTGGCGTCCTGGGCCCGGTCCGCCCCCAAGTACCCGGGCTGCAGGGTGGCGGAGGCGGGCAGCTGGATCTCCACTGACTGCATCCTCCCGTCCTTCAGCAGGGGGCTCCAGGAGTAGCCCACTGGGGGTGGGGGGGGGGGGGGGAAGAAGGGTGGAACCGAGGGTTATTCATGCACACATTGATGCATGACTGGATGCATGACATTTATATATATATATTATACAGACATGTGACTAATATGAGATGTTGGCAATATGGTAAAAAATAAACTTAAATGTAGGCGCCAATGTAGGGATTGTAAGTGTCAGAGAGAGTGGAGGCCTCAAACCGTCTACCATCCGACACTAGGACAACACAAATCCAAGGGTAGCCATTATTCAACACTAACACCACCTAGGGTAACTAAGGTCACTTCAATTTCCATTTGTGTTGCCTATTATGGTCATAGGGCGTCATGGACATTCACACTTTTGCGAAACCCAAGAATTGATTTGGTTTCATGGGAAACGCGCTCACTCATGCGCATGGCCACACACACAAACAAACACACACACACACACACACCACGTACACGTACGCGCGTGGACAGAGACTCACCCAGGGTCTCCACCCCCTCCCGCCGCTTGGTGGCCGTCTTGCTGCTGAACTCACAGCTGACGTGGTAGAAGGTGAACAGGAGGTGGTGCTTTTCGTGCACGTGCACCGGGAGCTCGATCTTGATCTGTGCACGTGTCGGGTTTGGGGGTCGGGGGAGGGGGAGGGGATATTGGCCTTTATGACAGAGGAGTGATAGAAGGGGTGACCACGGGTGTAGCTCAGGCCGTTCATTATCGCCAGTAGAATGAAAACCATTATAAAGTTCGGCGGGACTGTAATTCATTGAATGAGTTGTTTTTTGTCCCTACTGCCACACCCCTTTGTTAAAGGCCTGTGGAGGCTGCAAACGATCATCTAGGATCCACCACACCTAGAGTCTGGCCTGACCTGTAGGCCTCCCTGAGCAAGACACCCTGACCCTTACCTGCTTTTGAATGGCAAAATAGAAAATAGTGGAATCAAGCCAAACTAAAAAGTGATAGTGTAACGTGAAGTTATCACAGGTTTGTGTTTGCATCCACTGATGAGCCAAAGCAATGACTACATTTCACCCCAGGGGGCAGCATCATCACGTGAATATATTTTACCCGGGTTCCTACTCCTTGTTTCGTCTTTGGTGAAACATAGTGATAGGGTTGGCACAGGAAATGACACATCATTGGTTAATAGGGTGACTCTCACTCCCGCCAACACTGAATCATAAAAACCCTACCTTGAGGGCTTCTTCTAGAGTCTAAATACGACTTGGAGCATGGAAAGTTACAGAAAGGGCAGTTCACTGACATCTCACAAATGAAGCAACAACATTTAACGATTGTTTCTTCAAC
>NC_079428.1:8761538-8774038 GCF_026213295.1 Gadus chalcogrammus | reverse complement strand
ATATATTTCTTTAATTCCCAACAGCTCTGGGAAAACCCTGTCTCCATGCTATCATTGTACAGTCTCGCTTCCTCTCTCTGGAGCTGTGCTCATGTGATGGTGCACATTCAACAGATTGCCTGTCCATCCGCCCCTGTCCCTGCTGCCTCCATTGCGCCCGTAGAGGGGGAACACACTTCTACCCATTCACATCGCCAAACTATTTTACTCCCTTCCTTGTCGGCAAAGGAAAACCTCGGCGAGCCACCGAAGGCTGTTTCCACCCGCAACTATTTGACTAGTGTGGCAAGAAAGGCTGAGAGAAGGGAGAGAGAGAGAAAGAGAGAGAGAGAGAGAGAGAGAGAGAGAGAGAGAGAGAGAGAGAGAGAGAGAAATAGAGAGAGAGAGAGAGAGAGAGATAGCAAGAGAAAGAGAGAGAGAGAGAGAGAGAGAGAGAGATAGCAAAAGAAAGAGAGAGAGAGAGAGAGAGAGAGAGAGAGAGAGAGAGAGAGAGAGAGAGAGAGAGAGAGAGAGAGAGAGAGAGAGAGAGAGAGAGAGAGTGAGAGAGAGAGAGAGAGAGCGTAAAAGAGAGAGAGTGTGAAAGAGAGAGAGAGAAAGCAGTCATTATCTCCTCGTGCCAGCAGTAATGAGCATCTTTTGTAAAACTTTTCCTGGTTCCTGGCCCTGAGTGGAGCCACTCCACTCTCCTCTCTTCTGAACCCTTTGGCTGGGCCTGCTACCTTAGGAGACAAGCCAGCAGGACTGACCATGGGCTTCCTGGAGGAACAATCTCTCACTATTAGGAAACTTTCAACTGTTTTCATATGTTGGTTACTTTCTAAGTTAGGAGCTGACACTGCGTGGAATTCCCTCACAGCGCAATTTCCAGGAATAGGGAACTCAAAAAGTTGTCTTTAATATTCCAGGGAAACGTGTTTCCCAAGAGGACGGTGTCATGGACTTTGAACATAAACTAAGATATTAATACACAAAATTTTCTTTAGAAAAATGCAAATAATACATATTTTCCCAAGATTCTATAGTTTCAGTTTGCAATTTCCCAATAGATTAACACATGGGACCAAGTTCAGATGTACGTTTGTTTGAATAACGGAAACACACCACCAAATATGGTATTACATAAACCCTACAGGGACATATCAAAGCTTAGCCCCCATGTACTGAGTTCTGCGATCACAAAGCCTTCCCCTCCCAACCACACCAGGATACGAGGACAGGAGGACGTCCCCCCCCGTCCTCCTCCTCCTCAGAGCCCACCTTCAGAGGAGAGGCACCCTCCTCATCAGAGTCCCGGAACTGGACGCAGACAGCCAGGTTCCTGGCCTGGAGGGTGAAAGCAGACACGCAGACGCTAGGTTAGACATCACTGGTCAACACAGAAGGTCTGCACCAGGGTTTCCAGAAGAGAGACGAAACTCTCACTGAAGACCAGTTCAACATGAGACACGAGCTCCGGCCTTTAGTGTTTTCACTGAAATGATATATGATGTTGGGAAGTGGAACTAGAACTGGGATATGGAAGGGGCCTTTGTGTGTATGCATGCCTGCCACTTTTAGTTTCAACCTCGGTTCATCTGACCGACTTCTGGCTACTGGGGTGTAATGCCGAAGAACTGCAAAAGTGCAGTGTCGAGGCTGAACTGGTTTCACTGAGCGGTTCTCTGAGGTAGCTGGGAGCGGTGTTACAGGAGGCCAAGCATCCTTCTGGAGCGTATTCACACCTGCCTTGGTTGGTTCGACCCAACTAAAAAGAATCGCTGGTGCGGACCTTGTGGGCTGGTGTGAATACAAACCATCGAAACTCGGGTGCGGACCAAAAAGTCGGACAGAGACCCAGCCGGAGAGGTGGTCTCGTTGGCTTCCAAACTAACCGTTGTGCGGTTCGCTTGAGACGTGAAAGCGAACGCACCTCGATCCGATCTATTTCTAAAAATCATGCGCCTCTTGAACTTAACAGGCATCCACTCAGCCTGATTAGCGGTAACTCCAAGTTTAGCAGCACATTGTCGGAACGTCGGGTGAGAATTTGTTGTAGCTCAACAAGGAGCAAAGAGGAGACGGAACGTCTATTGGATATTTGCGTCCGATATCCAATAAACATTTCGTCTCCTCTCTGCTCCATGTCGAGCCATGACTAATTTTCACCTGACTGCTGCAAAAAGCATGTAAAAAGTATGCTAGAAAACACACATAAAAGTGCAGATGCATATAATTCATTCAGCAACAGGCTGAGGGAGAAGGAGTTCGAACGGTCCGCAGATCAATTTTTTGTTGCGAAAATTGCAATGTGAGAAGGAACCGCACCACACCATAAAATAGATATGTATTTTGGTCCGGAACCAAAGAGAGCGAACTAAAGGACTTCCCTGGTGTGAGTACGCCCTTAGAGTTTAAACGGGCACTGAACATGTGTCCTCCTCATATGATAAAGTCCATATTTTCTTCATCAGGGTTTGGATTTTGCTCTTATTATTTGACAATGGCTAACCGGGAGGACTACGGCTAGACCGCTGCAATCAGGGTTCGAGCTCAGAACTTTTATGGCTGTCAAACCCCTCAAGCCACTAGACTATCCTGCCGCCTCACCGTGTACACCCCCCTTCCACAAAGCCCAGATGTATCCATCCAAACCGTCAATAGATATAATTTCACTGGAAATTTGAAAAACACATGACTAATTGTAGTTCCCCTTTTAGTTTCACTTTCAGTTTCTCCCCAAAGGAAGCTATTTTGGTTCCCCATCACACCTCAGCCCTCTCCATCCTATATCTCCTTTACAAGTACATTTAGCGCACAGTTAACCACAAATCAACACTGGAGCAGGCAAACAGCCAGCCGGGCGTACCTTGGCGAAGGTCTTCTGGTTGTCGTACTTGAGCTGCAGGGGGTAGACGTACAGGTGGTTCTTGTAGGTGGAGAAGGGGTAGTTGTAGCGGGCCTCCTCCGGGAGGAACTCGTCCATCTCCAGGGACACCCGCTCACAGCCCTCTTCATAGGGCTTCACCGGGATGTAGGAGGAGGTCACCGAGTCTGCAGGGGGAGGAGGAGGGGGAGGAGGAGGGGGAGGAGGAGGGGGAGGAGGAGGAGGAGGAGGGGGAGGAGGAGGAGGGGGAGGAGGAGGAGGGGGAGGAGGAGGAGGAGGAGGGGGAGGAGGAGGAGGAGGAGGAGGAGGAGGGGGAGGAGGAGGGGGAGGAGGAGGAGGAGGAGGAGGAGGAGGAGGAGGAGGAGGGGGAGGAGGAGGAGGAGGAGGAGGAGGAGGGGGAGGAGGAGGAGGAGGAGGAGGAGGAGGAGGAGGGGGAGGAGGAGGAGGAGGGGGAGGAGGAGGAGGAGGAGGAGGAGGAGGAGGGGGAGGAGGAGGAGGAGGAGGGGGAGGGGGAGGAGGCGGAGGAGGAGGAGGAGGAGGAGGAGGAGGAGGAGGAGGAGGGGGAGGAGGAGGAGGAGGGGGAGGAGGAGGAGGAGGAGGAGGAGGAGGAGGAGGAGGGGGAGGAGGAGGAGGAGGGGGAGGAGGAGGAGGAGGGGGAGGGGGAGGAGGAGGAGGAGGAGGAGGAGGGGGAGGAGGAGGGGGAGGAGGAGGAGGAGGGGGAGGAGGAGGAGGAGGGGGAGGAGGAGGAGGAGGAGGAGGAGGAGGAGGAGGAGGAGGAGGAGGAGGAGGGGGAGGAGGAGGAGGAGGAGGGTGATTTGATGAACACTTTTTAGGATTTTGTGCTTGCTCCCAAAACATAAACCTGTACGTCGTTTCTGTGTCCTTGTTGCTGTGTGTGAATAAGTGAATGTATGTTTCAGAACAGAGAGAGTAAAGGAGAGAGAAGAGAAAGAGCAAATAAGTATGTGGGTGTGTGCGTGTGGATTGTAAATGAAAAAGAGAAGAAAAGAAAGAGAGCGTCTGTGTGTGTGTGTGTGGGTGCGTGCATGTTGGTGCTTGCATGTGTGTGCGTGCACATGCATGTTTATGCCCTTGCATGTTTGTGTGCACCTGCATATGTGGGCAGGTGCATATGTGTGTGTGTGTGTGTGTGTGTGTGTGTGTGTGTGTGTGTGTGTGTGTGTGTGTGTGTGTGTGTGTGTGTGTGCACGTGCAAGTGTGTTCTCGTGCACGTGTTTTTTTGGAATATGTATGTGTCCGCATGTGCACGGGTGTGTGCATGTGTGTGCACGTTTATGCGTGTGTGCATGCATGTGTGTGCATGTGCATGTGTGTGCACGTTTATGTGTGTGCGCATGCATGTGTGCGCGCATGCATGTGTGTGTGCTTAAGGAGACAGCAGAAACCCACTTGAGAGGTCTGGGGGGACGCACTCGATGGTGACGTTGAGCTGTCCAGGGATGACCTGCAGCTTACTCTTCTCCGGCCTACGGGACGGAGGAGGAGAGTGAGAGGGTCATCTCTGGTCATCATCCTACTATCCAACTCACAGGGTCGTCTCTCGTCATCCCCCCACCATCAAACTCTCAGGGTCGTCTAACGTCATCACCCTACCATCCAACTCACAGGGTCATCTAACGTCATCACCCTACCATCCAACTCACAGGGTCATCTAACGTCATCACCCTACCATCCAACTCACAGGGTCATCTAACGTCATCACCCTACCATCCAACTCACAGGGTCATCTAACGTCATCACCCTACCATCCAACTCTCAGGGTCGTCTAACGTCATCACCCTACCATCCAACTCACAGGGTCATCTAACGTCATCCCCCTACCATCCAACTCACAGGGTCATCTAACGTCATCCCCCTACCATCCAACTCACAGGGTCGTCTAACGTCATCACCCTACCATCAAACTCTCAGGGTCATCAACTACCGCTCACATAAACGCTACGCCTTCAAAACGTTTCCCGTTAAGACGAGTAGGGCCGCAACGGTTGAAATGGGGGTTATGTTATGTTCAGTGTTGAATAGCAACCTAAGCATCCGATAGACACGCTATGCTCCAGTGTATACATTACCGGTGTAGGTATATATATATATATATAATGTATACATTTTATAACGGGGATGTCATCCAGTAGAACAGGCCATCAGTGATCAAACACAGACGTGTGTATGCGTGCTCGCACACAACTTCTTGTGCATAATTAACACACAACATGACCAGACTATTCAGAGACCAGGTGGAACATTTATATATTGTTAGCATACGTAAAGTTGTGTACGTCAGCATATATACTATAAATATCTGTGTGTGTGTGTGTGTGTGTGTGTGTGTGTGTGTGTGTGTGTGTGTGTGTGTGTGTGTGTGTGTGTGTGTGTGTGTGTGTGTGTGTGTGTGTGTGTGTGTGTGTGTGTGTGTGTCGCTTGGCTCGGGATATTCGGTGTGTAGTGTGAACTCCGCCAGGAAGCTGTGAGATCAACACATACTGTACTGTAATCATGCACACACATACACGCGCACACACACGCACGCACATTCGCACACACACATATTCACAAAAACGGGTGCACGAGAACGCAGTACACATACTGCATATTATCTGAGAACACAGTTACGTAGCTAGGCAACAGTGTTGTTTATAAGCTATATATCTGCGGTACATGATACTGAATGCTCTGTTCCAGTAACTCAGAAGTGAGGAGACCGCCAAACAGGAAATAGGTTTGCTGTTTGATCGACTCACTTCCTAATGTCAGCCAGCAGCTTGATGATGTCATCTGTTGACACCTTGCTGCTGTCCTGACGATAGAGCGGAGAGAACTTCCCATCCATGTCCAGACCACCCTGGGCGTCTTTAAACACCTGTCTGCAGACACACACACACACACACACACAATCACACACACACACACACACACACACACACACACACACACACACACACACACACACACACACACACACACACACACACACACATACACACGAACACACACACAATACCATACACACGCATAACAACCAACACACACACACACACACACACACACACAAACAAACACACATAGGGAAAAGGTAAAAGTAGATGTTAATGTTCTCTAATAAGTACACACTCAACCACACAGGCAACTCCCAGGGTGAGACCCACGACGTGTTCCCTCGCCCTGGTTCAATATACCTCAGAGGAGAAAAGCCATAGCAATTAGTGGTCGAGCCGGAGTGACGGAAGCGTTTGGAAACAGGACAGTTGAAGTCAGCGCCATTAAAAGGCAACATCGGCCATTGTTGATCCGTGCCAGTCAAAAGCTTCAGACCTGCTTATGATGTTTGTGACAGGTTGGGAGGTATGAAGGGGGGGGGCTTACTTGGCTGCCCAGGCAAAGGGCATGCGGTATTGGCCCAGCCGCTGGCACGTCAGCTTAGCTGCCTTCAAGACCTTCTGGGCCGTCTGGAGAGAGAGAGAGAGAGAGAGAGAGAGAGAGAGAGAGAGAGAGAGAGAGAGGGTTACTGGTATAATATGTAAAATGTAATAATCTGTATGAATGAATAACACATGTAGAAACACACAGCAGTTTGCATTAACATAAAATAAGTACAACTGTGGTTCCAGGTATTCGATTATTAAGTTGGCAACTCTTGAGTGAGCTAAATAGAAACGGATCTCTTATGGGTTGTTTTTTTTTAGTTGGCAAACAGAAACAATAGAGCATTTATAACTTTGCTTTCTGTGACTGGAACTATTGGGTAACTCTGTTAGCAACTGAAACCGAACCAACTCAATTGGGTTCTCTTCATATATCTTCAGGCATGTGGATGACTCCCACTCTCCTGGAGGCCATCTTGGTTCCATCTCAGCTCCCCCAACTCGCTAGCATTTACTCAACCAAGCTGGCCACAGATCGGCGAATATCCCCGTTCTGTGGCTCTGCTGTGTCAGCGTGCGTGGGGCTGTGCGTTGCCGCGGCGACCGACCTTGGCGGCGTCGGAGGTCTTGAGGTACGGCTCGGCGCAGTGCGTGATGCCGTTCTGAAGGACCTTCTCCACGCGCGCCACCAGGAAGATGTCTGCGTGGGGGTTGGTCACCGAGAAGATGCCCTGGAGGGGAGGGAGGGGGGAGGAGAGAGTGAGAGAGTGAGAGACAGACGATGGTGGGAGGGTGAGGAGGACGGACACGAAGAGAGGCGGGAATCACGGGCAGCGGTGCGGGACTTTACGACGGCCATGGGTGTTGTTAGCGTGAAGCTAAGCTTGGAGATGGGTGCTTAATGTGCACACCGTATTACAAAATATTATCATTGTTATGGTTATGAAGAAGGTATTATTAACGATGGCAGAATAAAGGCGGAAGGAGAATCATGAAGCCTGTATTAAGGCTGAATAAAGAACCATGTAAGCGATAAAAGAGATGTTTAGCCAGTACTATTCACTTCTCCTGAGCTACGCTAATGTAGCCACATACAGGAAGTACTGCTTTTATCGTACAGGAAACCCACGCTGGGCTAATGATAGGTCCTGTAGAGCTCACTGTGTGTGCGTGTGTGCGTGTGCGTGTGCGTGCGTGCGTGTGTGTGTGTGTGTTTCGTAACAGAGATGGTGAAGAAAGAGAGTTATATTCATTGGCTACTAGCATTGTGTATCGGCTGCTCCTTTTCAAAATCCTACATATCGGCCTGTGGGGGAATCAGCCCATTAATATAGGAGGTTAGATAAAGAAGAGTGTTGGGATTCATCCAGAGACTAATACATTGATGCCCTCTTCTTTTGCCAAAGAGAATGTCTTGGCATTCTCATCACCCATGAGGCATTGCAATGACCATTCTTTAAGAGGCATAGTGGATAATAGCTGATTAGATCTGTATCCTCTTTCTCTCTCTGGTACCCCCTCTTTGTTTCTGCCCCTTCATGTAGTTGGTATGGGGGATGGGGCGGTAGGGGGGGGGCACACCCAGCCCACCTAAATTAACCCGCGGTAAGCCCAGTCGCAACAACACACTAATGACAGAGAACCTTGTGTGTGTGCATCTGTGTGTGTGTGTGTGTGTGTGTGTGTGTGTGTGTGTGTGTGTGTGTGTGTGTGTGTGTGTGTGTGTGTGTGTGTGTGTGTGTATGTTTGCATGCGTATGTGTGCAGGTCTACTGAACTTCCACACAAAATGCCCGTCATTTAGCTAGCGGTAGAGTAGGCAGGCTGGAAACGGTTGTTAAATGTGTTCCTAACATTGCCATGTAGGAACCCCTGCTTTGCTCTACCCCCTGAAGTCAGAATCTTTCTCTCTCTGCCCCCCTCACACACACACACACACACACACACACACACACACACACACATACACACACACACACACACACACTCCCGTGGGCTCCCAGACACGGTATCTGTTCCTTCTGCTTCCAGAACAGTTCAGTCGTGTTGTGGGGTCGTTTGACATGACATGTTTCTGAGCGTGCGTGTGTGTGTGTGTCTAATCTAAACTGTTCTGAGATTTACCACAGCGGGTCAGTGCTGCCTATGACATCATCGTTATAAAAACTTGCCCAGAATCAAGCGCAGTCAAAAGATGTATAGCTGAGGGCTGTGTGGAAGTCACGCAACGTGCCGCGTGTGTGTGTGTGTCTGTGTGTTTGTACGTGCGCGTGCACATGCGTTGATCTCACAGCCACCTGGCAGATTTCACAGTACACACCGAATATCCCGAGCCAAGCGACACACACACACACACACACACACACACACACACACACACACACACATATACCCATTTAATACACACATGCGCTATTCTTTCCTACAATAAAGGCCAGGACTTTAAAAGCTACCTCAGTGGGAAGAGGAAAGGGGGGGGGGCGCCCCCCCTCCTCGGCCTGGGACATTAAACCCCCGTGAACGGGTCCTAGCATGGACTGCACATGTGGGTCTGCTGAGCCACATCAGACAGCGCTGCAGTCCTGGGCGCAATGTGGCCTCTGAGCGGTATGAAATGCAGGATTGATGCATGCGCGTGTATGGTTTTATTTATACACATTATCAACGGAGGATCCCACAAGGTTTGCAGCAAGCAGGTGACAACTATCACGTTTGTATGTGGAATGCATCTTATGTTCATGTAACCGACGTCTGTGGTAATCGTGTCTTTGAATCGTGTCTCTGTCGGCATATTTTAACCTAATTTAATACACTGGTTAGACTTTGGACTATATTGGTTGCCCAGATGCTAGCTGATAAAACTGTTTGCCAATCCACTCCCAGTTCCAAACAGCAAGACTGCACAGGAAAACCAGTGAAAACATTATGAATCATGCGCAGATGTCTTCCATTAGAAGTCTGACATGACCGTGCTAAATGTTTAATCACTTGGTCATCCTTGATCAGGATGCCCAGCCTGCTCCACACTACCCGGGATCTGAGTTCACTGTGAGTCGCTATGGAGAGGAGTAACCGTAAACTACACAGCACAAAGAGAAGTTCAGGATCTCCTTCGTTTGATCAAAAACACAATCACACACAAACATAATCACAAACACAAACACAAACTAACACAATCACAATCAAAAACACAATCACACACAAACATAATCACAAACACAAACACAAACTAACACAATCACAATCAAAAACACAATCACACGCAATCACAATCACAACCACAACCACAACCACAAACACATACCCACACACACACACACACACACACACACACACACAAACGCACACACACATCCAAGCCGTTACCTGCGTGGGGAACCTCAGCAGGGCCTCAGAGACCCTCTGCAGGGCGGGCAGACCGCCGGCCCGCCCCCCTTCCCCGTTCACCAAGGCTGGGCTCCCCCCTCCTCCACCTCCCCCTCCCCCGCCCGCCCCGTCTGAGGACTCGGAGGGGGTGGGGGAGGGGGGCGGGGCGTCCCCCGGGAGGAGCAGGTCCCGGACGCAGGGGGGGTTCAGGTCCACGTGGAAGTCGGACGAGATCTTGCAACTCTTGGAGACGTCGAAGAGCGCCAGGCTCACGAAGAAGGGCTCCACCTGGAGAACGGGAGGGGAGGGGGGAGGGGGGGGGGTAGAGGGGGGAGAGGGGGGAGAGGGGGGAGAAGGTTGAGAGAGGGGAGAGGGGTGAGGGGTGAGCGGGGGAGAGAGGGGAGAGGAGGGAAAGGGCCGAGGGGGGAGAGGAGGGAGAAGGGAGAGAGAGGGGAGAGTGGCGGGAGAGGGGAGGGGAGGGGCGAGAGGGGGCAGAGAGGGGAGATGGTTGAGGGGGGGGAGAGGAGTGAGAGGAGTGAGAGGGGGGAGAGGAGTGAGAGGGGGAGAGGAGTGAGAGGGAGGAGAGGGATGAGAGGGGAGAGAGGAGTCAGAGGGGAGAGAGGAGTGAGAGGGGGGAGAGGGATGAGAGGGGAGAGAGGAGTGTGAGGAGTAAAAGGATGATAGGAGTGAGATCAATTAAAATCCCACAGGAAGTCCATTAGGACAAACGACGAAGAGAAGAGTAATCTACGGATTACCTCAACTGTCAATAAGGTGCATAATTCTACAACTTCAATTGCATTTATATAAAAAAAAATTTTTTAGAAAATTGCATATCCTTAGATACAGTTTTAATCAAGTCCATAACCAAAAGCCATGAACTAAAATATTGCATTGATCCTGCCCACTTACACTAATTAAAATCAGTGACTGTAAATAAATATGTACGTGCACGACTGAAACTACGCAATCATACGAGCAGATTCCTGTGTAGGTCTATGACTGTGCCACACGCAGACACGCAGACACACAGTGCAACCTGAAGGCAGGCTGAGCTGCTGTAGCACACAGCTTATAATGAGGTCCACGCACTGGTCCGGACGGTACCAGACGAAGCAGCACACAAAAGACAAGACAGAATAAACACTTCGGAGAGCTTAAACCTTAAAGGACATAACAGTGTATTTTTACCACCACAGCACTGGGACGGCGGCTAGACGCACCAGTATGAATAATGAAATGGGTTTATCTGGGACGAGGCTTTCGGTGGGCTGCTGAATAGCGGTAAAATACACAAACTGCGGTCTTGGTGACCAGAAACAAGGATCAGCTTCTTTCAAGTATTGAAAGAAGCTACATATTAAGCACAATGTACCAAATTTAACAAAATAGGTAAGATTATAGGCAAGAACATAGATTCTGGTCAACATCTATTGAACACATCGATTATGCTGCACATCTTTTTTCCTTTGAGGACACTTTGAGAATTCATACCATAGTCGTTAGGTGGCATTTGTTCAAACATCTGTTTGAATTCATCTGAGCCAAACCTCCTTAATCCCTCAGGACTTTTATTTTGCAACTTGATTCTTTCCAGCCCAGGGATGCACTATTCGGTGTGTGCGTGTGTGTATGCATGTGGGTGTGTGCGTGCGTATGTGTGTGTGTGTGTGTGTGTGTGCATGTGTGCGTGTGCATGTGCGTGCATGTTTGTGCGTGTGTGTGTGTGTGTGCATGTGTGTGTTTGTGTGCATGCGCGAGAGTGGCATCTGTACGCGTGCATGTTTGTGTGCATGTGCGTGCGTGTGTGCGTGCGCGCGAGCCCCACGGTAGCGTACGTTGGTGAGGACGCCGTCACCCTTCTCGCTGACGCAGCCCTGGAGGCTGAAGGCGAGGTCGTGGCAGCTGACCACGATGCGGCGGCCGAAGCGCTCCTCAAAGGGCTTCACGTCCGGCTCGATGCCCGAGAAGTCGAGCCGCTGTCAGGAGGGGAAGAGGGGGAGACGTTCAGCCTGACCCTATATTCTGGAGGGGCTTCAGCTGCACTCCACATATCAGCTGGCCTCAATGAACACGATATTAAAGCTGATAGAAATCGATAATAGTCAGACAAAGAAATAGATACAATCTGAAAAGTCAGCCGCTGGCCGATGTTACTCTCCACACAGACTGTTGGTCAGCGTGCAGCCAAAGCCCGCTCAAACATGATTGGTCGATACCGCTCCGACTTCAAACAGGAACCAGAGCACTTCTGATACCAAAGTCTTGTCTCATTGCACACAGATTCTGCCCTGATATGCAGAATTTGCTATGAGATTATGAATGACCAGGGAGGTAAGGGTAGGCAGTCAATGGGGATCAAACCTGGAACCTTTTAGTTGCCAGTCAAACTATTTTACAAGCCGGCATCACTTACATATAACTAATAAGAATAATATGTATATGTTTAAAATTGTATACAAATCCAAGGAAAGAGTCCAGGTGGGGCTTGAACCAGCAACCTCTGGTTCCCCAGAGAAGCAGGAAGGCCGGCTGTGTTACCTGTGTCTCTGGGTCCAGAGAAAACAGTCTCTGCCTCACTTCGTTCCTGTTCATCTTATTGAGCTGGTCTGTCTCCCTGGCGTACTGAGAGAGAGAGAGAGAGACATAGGGGAAGAGAGAGAGAGAGAGAGAGAGAGACATAGGGGAAGAGAGAGAGAGAGAGAGAGAGAGAGAGAGAGAGAGAGAGAGAGAGAGAGAGAGAGAGAGAGAGAGAGAGAGAGAGAGAGAGAGAGAGAGAGAGAGAGAGAGAGAGAGAGAGAGAGAGAGAGAGAGAGATATAGTGGGGTGGGGGGAGACATAGTAAAGAAGAGAGATTAAAGATGAAAGAAGTGTGAGGGAAGAAAGCGAGGG
>NC_079428.1:8756538-8759038 GCF_026213295.1 Gadus chalcogrammus | reverse complement strand
GCAGCCATTCAGAGAAGTCCTACTAGGACGGAGCCAATGGGGAGGGGACTGTGAGTTTGTGAGTGTGTCTGTTTTGTGTGTGTGCTAAACCCAGAGGATTACTTTAAAGCGATGATCACCCAGGCGATCAAAAGCTAAGCCTCTCAGCATGTGATGGCACCAAGCGTTTATGTAATAAAAAAAGATTGGCGCCTCAACAAACTGTGGATGCGTTGACGCAGATAATAAATGAATAAAATGGCGTGGCGGAGGTCGTTACTCCGTGTTTGCGGTGTCTGTTATCTCTCTTGTCGTAGACTAGCGGTTATCATCCGGTTAATGTGTTCTAACTTTATAATCTCGTTGATAATGTTCTTGTGCAGCTTGTATTTCCCTGGTATTCAAAGCTTTAGTAGATTGTATCGATACAATTTGAGATATTACAAATGAATACATTGCCTTTGCCGATTGGCCCTGATACGCCGTGGAACCGCATCAATAATCAGCCCTCAAGAGTAAAGCATTAGTCGTTTTAGTTGAAGAGAGAGGGGGGAAGCAAGAGAGAAAGAGATTGGGAAGAGAGAAATAGAAATAGAGAAAGAGTGAGAGAGAGAGAGAGAGGGGGGGAAGAGGAAGAAATTAGATAAGAGTGGTAAGAGAGAGAAGGAAGTGAAAGAAAATGAAGGAGAGAGACTGAGGATGAGAGGGAATTAGGAGAGTGAAGGAAGTAAAAGAAAAAGAAAGATAGAGGGCGCGTGAGAGCGCGTGATAAGAGTGAGAAGAAAGTGAAAGAAAACATAAGAGAGAGACAGAGCGAGAGTGATAAAGAGCGAGGGAGGGGGGGGGGGGGGGTGTTACAAAGAAAAAAATAAATAATGTGCGATTGATTAGGGTGGTGGCGCAATCCCTCCAACCCACCCAGGGCGCAGTCCAGCAGCTCTCCGCCGCCGTTCCTGCGGTCCTGGCTGGGCTCGCTGCTGCTCTGCAGGGCCTGCTTCAGCGTGGCGACCCACTCCTCCATCTCCGCCTCGCTGTCCGCCGCCAGGAAGTGGCTGTAGCGCTCCTGCATCTTCAGCTCAAAGCCGTTGCGGCGCATCTTGGGGCTCTGGGGGGAGGGGAGGTGTAGTGTTAGGAGACAGTGGGAGGCGTGCAGAGAGATGACTCCGACCTAACACACCGTTATACAGTGTCGCTTTAGGAAATATATGCAAGATTGAAATGTCATCCCTTCCTGTAAAACCAGCCCCGTTGCAGTGCCCTTGAGGTCAGTACAGACAGAAAGGAGAAGGGGTTGCAGGCGCGAAGGGACGACGTGTAGCCTAGGGTTACACAGTGGGACCCGGGTCACCGCGAGGCAGCGCCCCTACGTGGTCAGAGCACCGGCAGGCTGAGCAGAACCAGGTACACTAGGGGATGAAGGTCACACGCCACTCCTCCCCTGCGGGCTGGTACCTGGACCACGTCGATGCAGGAGTCCAGGTAGATGGAGCCCTTGGTGTCCTTGCAGTTCTTCTCGTCCTTGTAGGAGTTGAGGATGTAGGAGCCGTCGGGCAGCTGGGACAGGTAGAAGTACCGCCTCTTGAACACCTGCAGGTGGCAGGCGAGAAGAGAGGTGAGGGAGATCGGGGGGGGTGGGGGGGGGGGAATGAACTTGTTCCTGGTGACTGACACTGCGCGTACTGCTACGGCGTCTCGCTGCTGCTGTTGCTGTTGTTGTGGGCTCTGTTGCTGCGTCGCCGTGGCAACGAGGAGACAGCTGACTCACCCGCATGGAGACGGAGAGGCTGGAGTTGATGTTGGCCTTCTGCAGCCAGCCCTGCTTCATGATGCCCCCCCGCTGGGAGCACAGAGACGCAGAGTCCTGGGGAGGTGAGAGAGAGAGAGAGAGAGAGAGAGAGAGAGAGAGAGAGAGAGAGAGAGAGAGAGAGAGAGAGAGAGAGAGAGAGAGAGAGAGAGAGAGAGAGAGAGAGAGAGGGGAGGGAGGTAGAAAGAGGGGTTGGGGGAGAAACAGAGAAAGAGCGATTAATGATTTAAGAAGTGTGAGGGGAAGAGACGAGGGGGAAGTGAAAAGGAGCAGGGAGAAAGAAAAGAGGAAGACATAACCACACACACACACACACACACACACACACACACACACACACACGTCAATAATTAAACAAAAAACCCAATGTTAACCAATGACACTGGTCACTGATTTGAAACCAGCCTCAGCACTTCAGGCGTCATATGATGTGGAATTATTCTACCAAACAATTCAGTTGACTGATGACCCACTGGCCAATTACAGTGGACATGGCCGCTCTGTGTTAAAAAGGAAGGTGAATCAACCATAGTTCCTCAGAACAGTGTTACGCCATTAATGAAGAAGAAAACAGGCGTGTACGTGGTGACAGCGTGATTGTGGGTGGGCTCGAGACAGTTTGCCCTCTGCCCTTTGACCTCTAGGACTGTAGTGGCAGAAGACAACAAAGGAGAGGTGAGGGAGTTTGTTGGTGACTGGTGACCCAGGTTAAGCGTG